>NC_054536.1:67903643-68051143 GCF_017654505.1 Polyodon spathula
GCTGACCCAAATACAAACTGAGAAGCAGAAGAGCCTGAAAAAAACAGTGAACAAAATAATAAGTGGTATCTTCACTGACAAAGTACATATTGGGTGGGTGTTTAACCTTGCAAGATAAATCAGAGGTACAGTAGTACTATCAGGTTGGCAAAAAGCACCAACAACTTTTTTTTTTTTTTAAAAAAAATTAAAAAAAAAAAAAAAAAAAAAAACCCTTAAAAAGGACAGCTGGAGAACAAAAAAACCAACACATTTTCTAAAGCCCACTGCACACATCTGAGCTTGCATATTCCATGATCAGTTTTGGTTTGATGTCACAATTGAGTTTTTCTTGACTGGGTGTCGCACACTGCTAAGACTGAATTAGACTAACCACAACTAGACCCTGGTGATTATTATGTATGCAAATTTAAAGTAATACTGCCCTGTACACATTTTTTTTTTTTTTATTAACTTATCCCAACATACCAACCCTCACATAATGCATGGCATTGAATGCTGATTAGATATCGGAGACAGCACTGCGAAGCAACTAAAAAGATGTGCGTAGCCTATTAATTTAGCTACTGACCATTTACACTGTGCAAACGTTGCAAGCAGTGTTTGACTTGTACTGTTTGTCTACCTGCGGTAAATAAAATTCAAACTGTTGATTTTTATTTGACTTGGACGTTTTTTTTTCTCAGCATGTGGATCTAGGAGCTTGTGATTTGTGCACCAGTTCTGTTTTAGCACAGTAAGAAAATATAGGCTGCCAACAGATTGACAATAAAAAGGTAAATTGATAATTTACCTTTGATTAGTAAACGCCTAAAAACAACTATTCAAATAAGCACATACTAGCTATTTCGAATTCAAGACTAATGTATTTTTTAACTGTGGAACTAAAGTGCCAACATTTCAAAATGAAAACTCTAGCACCAATAGTGCGGGGTTAGTGCATAAAACCAAATAAAGGATTTGTTAAATACCACATTTAACTACAATGCAACTATCAGCATAGATATACTGTGGTGGTACTTGTATCTCAAATAGTATTGTAAAATAAGTTAGACTTCCAAAAAAAAACAAAAAAAAAAAAAACTGTACATGCCACCTCTGTGACAAACAGATTACCAAGGAATGTATCTCACTGGGGTTTAGCACGCCCCTAATTATTTACATGTGCAACTTAGTGTAGATGGCACCCTTGCACTTCATCAGTACAGGCTTACTGTATGTAGCATTTATTACTTAGGTCAGGAGTTTCACCTTAACACACAGAGCTTCTAGATTTTTCCTGGACAATGTTGGACGGAACTCTGTGTGCAATTTACGCACAATACTGTATATCCGCTCCGTATCTGCGTTACTGTGTCGTATAATCAGTATGGTTAGCATCACCTTAGTCAACAGAGCAAACTTTGGCTGGCCTTTAGCTGCAGATGTGACCATTCCAATCTTGTACCTTGTATCTGCCCTGTCTGATTGAAGAATAGCTGATGGAAAGTTCTCCACCTAATTTGTCATACGACAACAGGTCAAATCTTATAAGATACAGCAGAGATGCAAATTTGGCACTTGCCTGGCTAATGTCAGCCACTTCAGCATGTTTCAAAAACAATTTAACAATTCACCGGCAATATAAGAACTTGCCTCTGCATAGTATTTTCTGACAGAAAATTTTCTGCTCTCCCTGGATTCCTCTAAATATTGCCTTGTTTTCAGACCAATTACTAGGTTATCCCTGTTCTTTTGGTTTACTCTAACTTTTAATTCTACATCGAATGCAGATCTGCTGCAAGTGATTACTGATGGCTTGATGAACTTGCTGAGATGGACTAAATGCAAGGAACCTAGTTCCTGCTTGAGAATATGAATACATGGCTCATCTCTCTGCAAGAGTATTCAACACATCAAAAAATGGTAAGGTTTGGAGAAACAGGCAAGACAGCAACACAAGAGGGTTCTCTAGGCTGTGCCATATTCTACTGAATCTGGTGTCTGGCTTCCTAGCTGTTGCTACTTTTGGCTTTACACCACCCTTCTTGCTGACAATTCTCCCTGTCTTCTGGCCTCTAAAGCAAGCAATATGTGCTATACTTAAGTCACTGGACATTTTTAGATTCTTTTTTCCGTAACATTCATTTTCCATCTTATGCAAAGCCTGTGCGAAATACACTAAAACAAATGCATCTACTGGGTATACACCACTTTGTACTATAAACATTCTTTTTAATAATGAACCAATACAATTTTGCAAAGACAGAGTAAAAGGGCTACTTTCCCCCTTGGAATATTGGCAATTACTGAGTAGTATTGCTTTGTAACAGGCTACTGTTATATGTTGCAATACCAGGTATTCTGATAAACAGATGGTACCTTTGCCACTTGCAGAAGAAACTTCAAAACCCTTAGGTTTCACACTACCTTTGTCAGTGGACACCTTACTTGACATAACAGGTGAGCCTAAACTCCAATAAAGCAATCCACATAAAGTCAGTCTTGCATAATTTATGTCAAAACAGCTTGATACAAGTATAAACGTAAGAAATACTTTTTATGTTAAAAAATAAAGAGACGATTATAAATCAGAGGCACAAACATGTCCTAATTCAATTACCTACAACAATTTTCCAGATTTCCTTAACACCAAGTCAACATATTTTAAAATGCTTTGACAAATTGAAGTAGTAGTTACACATAGGTTTGGTAGGTTTTGCCACTGTAAACTGTTGCTTGCTTGGCATTTTTTTGGTTGGTGTCGCACTACACCTAGCAGCGTTCTGCACAACCTTCCTCTTGCTACAAAAAAAAAAAAAATACATACAAAACATGAATCAACAAACTTGGGTTTCACACTGCATGTGTCAAGGGACATTTCTATTGACATCACAGCTAAGCCTAAACTAAAGTAGTCCACATAGCATTAATTTTACTGTTTAATATTTTAAGTATTTGAGGTTGAAAGAGATATAAATGAAAATGTATATTTAAAAGAATTGCATACCAATCAATCAATAACAAACTTAATCAAAGTCAATAACTTCAGTTTTATCTTTAGTGTGGATTTATGCTCAAGAAATTAAGATGTCTTAAAATAGAGAACATATAAAAAAAACAGTACTTGTGGTAGGTTATATCAACCACGGCTTGCCTGGTGTGTTTTTTTTTTTTTTTTTTAGCTGTGGTTGGTGTCTCACTACATGTGGCTTTCTGAACTCTCGCCTAGACCGAATAGAAAAAAGAAACTACGTTCCAAAGTGAAGCTACCTACAGTGGGGGAGTCGTTTTAAAACCGATGTATAAAAGTAACGGATTGCTACCTTTGTTTACATTGCAGAAGTCCACGAGTGTGGGTCATTGCTGCAGCAATCTCAGTGCATGAGCCTAAACTCAGCCACCTTACAAATTACAATTGCTGTTGCTGGTTTAAGAATTAAACAACTGAATACAGTTTTTAAAAACAATGATTTAAAGATTGATCAGATTGACTGTGCTGCTATGTGAATTAAATGGCAAGGGCAGCACTGAATGTGGATTGCATTGTTCTCTTTCTTTACGTAGGCAGCTAGCCCTTTATGTTCACCTATCATAACACAAGCATTGTCTGCTCCAAACGCTATGCAATATTTCCATGATATGTTAAATAACTGCAAGTGTTTACTGTCTTGAAGATGTTTTCTTCTGTTGCTGTTACGTCATTGCATGACAGTAAAGCAAGAAGTTCAGTCACGAATCTGCCCATCTCTGTACCGAAATACCTTATAACGGTACAACTGTGTCTCCGTATCATTGCTGCCATCAGTTGCAAGTGCGAAAACATTTGTCTTCATGACTGAGGCCAGATCGGTAGATGAAGTAGATGCTAATGTTTCAATGATAGCAGTAGTTTTTGTTCTTGCACACCCATATCTAGAGGCTACATTGCTGTCAGGAAAGGCAACTATCACCAGTGGACCTACATGATCTGCAATGGTGACAGGTAAGTAGTGCTCTAAAATAACATTAGTGAAAAGGGTCTGCTTTCAGAACAATCGATTTTGCTGTAGTCTAAAAAACACGTCGATCGACCTATTATCTGGGTGTGCCCTAGCATGTCTTTCATGTTCATTTACATTGTTTATTCCACTGTGTTTCAAAACAAAACAGCACTCACAGTAACAAATTCTGACATTTTACTTCGCTTAATAAATGAAAACTTTCTTGCATACTGTGACAAAGTGCCCGCCCCTGTGTGTATTTTCTGTTATATGTTGCGTGTGATGTGTTTAATGTTGGTGTATAGTCATTGGTACACGGGATATAAACTGGTCTGTGTAACACAAGTGTTTAAAATGTATATTTGTATTTAGGCACGAGGATTGCACAGCACTTCACGTGCAAGTAAAAAGTAATAATATGTGAGCACGGAGAATTGCACTTTATTAATTCACGTGCAGTTGCACCATGACTCCAATTGAATGACTGATTAGCAATCGAGTCTTGGTACAGCTGCATAAAAACAGCATGTTTTCACCCACTTGCGGTTGGGTGTTCGGTGAGCGGAGAACGGGAGAGAGAGGAGGAGAAACCAAATACAGTTACAATTTCAATTGCTATTGCGTGCTGGCGGGACAAGCACGATACTTGTTTATTAAACTCACCGTGTTTGTTAGTCTGTCGATCTGCTCACCGTTTTTTTGTTAAGTGTTAGTCCGTTTTTGTTTGTATATTTATTTTGGCTACCAGTGCCGTGTCCTGTTGTTTCTGTTTGTTCAACTGTTTTATTTTACAATAAACCGGCACAAACAAGCGCCACCATCATTTCATTTCACATCCGTCCCGTGTTTGTGTATTGCATTTCTTTCCTGGTTCTGACGCCGCCCACTTCAGCCATCTCTGTGACAATACACATCCTTAAATTTGAGTGTTTGGTCGTGTCTCTTTGGAAGTTGCCACCATTGTTCAGAGGTGTGCAATAATCCATGCAGTTCGCATTAATGCAGATATTTGGAGAGACAGGCAGCAGCTACAAGTACTGTATCTTGTGATCTTCAACCCACCTCTTCTGACTTCTGATTAGACTCATTGACTAAACTAAAATCACATGTCAGTAATGCCACTGGAGCACAAAGGGACAGCCCCTCCTCCCTTCCACCCCACACAATAATAGAGAAGGAAAAAAGCAAGAAAGTATTTAACCTGTATTGTGTTACAATTGAAAAAATGTAGCATTAGCACCTTTGCCTGTATCACTGTAGCAGAGGGTCAAAAACCCGTATCTGCTACAGCTAAACCCTAGCAGTTGGCACCTCTGCTAAAGCTGTCAATATTCCGTCATCGTGTATGACAAGCCACATCACTTAAACCTGCTTCACCATTGGTTGACACCCTTATGACTAAATTGGTCTCAGTCGGCAACTGCCGCGTACAGACATACTGATCATGTCTGAACGAAACTGCGACTGAAAGATTCAACATGTTCAATCTTCAAATCTGAAGACATCGACTGAAATCTGGATAATCTTGGTTTTAAGGGCATGCACACTGCTAAGATTCATCCAGACTGTGTACGGCCAGTTGATGAGATGAGTCGGGCTGTGTGTCAAGTTCCATTTGAATTAATCTCTTGGTGTTTCTGATATGAACTATGTATACAAAATAAAGAAAGTGCCATATTACAAGGCATTTCCCCAAATGCTTTACCTGCATAGGGTAAGTAGCTCTTCAAATTTTTTTTTTTTTTTTTTTGTAAAAAACACAAAAAGGACTGTTCTAGTTTGTTGGAGCCACCCACCACTTTAAGGGGACAAAAGAGCTTTGTACCTGTAGAACTTGTCGTTGTAGGTGCAGCTGACGCAGTTGACCCAAAACCAAAAGCTGCTGTAGCTGCAGTGTTACTTCCTGTCACAAACACAAAGGGTGAGGCTCCAGCAGCAGGTGCTATAGGTGCTTTGCTTTCCTGCGCACCAAAAATGAAGCTTTTGGAGCAGGTGGTGGTTTCAGAAGCACCGCTTGAAAAGCCAGTGCTGCTGGCCTGACCGAACATGAAGGTAGAGGCCGGTACGATGGATGCAGAGGTGCTGGAGCTCCCAAACATGTTGGTGGACGGGGTGCAGGAGGCCGTGGAGGCAGCTGTAACTGTAGCAGAGGCTGTCGTGCTTCCCATGAAGTTATATGCAGGCTTGGACGCTCCTTGATCTTCAAAACAAACACATTAATATGTTTATTGCCACTGCATATTTTACAATTGAATGGTTTATAGTTATGGATGGTCTTAATGAACAGGGGAAAGCTGGCCAATCATGGAAGAGGGAGCAACTGTATGGTGTGTGATATTGAGAGTACATTTTCAGCTAAAACTTCTCTTTGCACATCCTGCATAAACTGTGGAATTGGGGGCGGGGGGTTGATACAGTAGGTTTAACTGAAACTGGAGTTTCCACCGTTTCTGCATGGAGATTTTTTTAGTGAAGAAGCTGCTACAAATGTAAAACCTCAACAGGTGCCACAACGACAGAAAATGTGATTTAAAAAAAAAACATTAGGGATTTAAGCTACTTCTCTATAGGTTTCATACAAATGGTTAAAAAAAAAGGTGATTATTATGGCACGATAAGGTAAATTCTGTACCGTACCTGCAGTAGCAGGGGCAACCCCAAATGCAAATGTTGGTTTTGGTTGCACTGCTGCCTCTTGCTTTTCAGCAGGTTTCCCAAAGCTGAACACAGGTTTCATCTCCTGCTTGGCAGTCTCAGGCTTGCCAAAAGAGAAGCCCAGCTGTGCTGCAGGCTTGTCTGACTCCTTCCCCTTGCCGAACAATAATTTGGAGGAGCTACTGACAGGGTCTGGCTTATCAGTCTTTCCAAGCATGAATGTTGAGGCTGCAGAAGGGGCCAGAGTGCCAGTCTTTTCCTCCACAGGTTTCCCAAAAGCAAATCCAACTGCTGGTAGCTGCTCCCCAGAATGCTTTTTCTCCTCTTGTTTGCCAAAAGAAAACTGCACAGCCACTGCAGTTCCTCCCAGTTCTGGCTTCTCCTTGGGGGCCCCAAACTTAAATCCCCCATCTGCTGTTTTTTCATCTGCTTTAGGAGGGGCAGAGAGTCCAAAACAGAAACCTTCCAAAGATGGCTTTCCTTTTGGTTCGGCAGCTTTGTTTTCGGACTGGCTGCTGCAGTTTCCAGTGCCGAACTGAATTCCTCCTGCTGCGCCAAATTTAAAACCGCTACCAATGGGCTGAGAATCTGGCTGACTGTCCTCACTCTTTGTCGTACCAAACTTGAACCCTCCTGTAATCCCTCCAGAAGCAGCATTGTCTGTCGATGAGGTTCCAAATTTTATTCCCCCCTGGTCTCCAAATTTAAATCCCCCCGTAATCCCCCCAAATGGGGATGCAGTGGTAGCTGATGACAAAGCCGAAGAGCTAAAACCTGTGGGGAGAAGTGAAATTACATTAAGCCCTTCATCAGGATCTCGCACACAACAGTGGACAATTGCAATCTCTCAAAGAGTATATGACACATGCACAATTTTGTTGACAGAATCAGCTTTGATATAAAGGTCAACTTCCATCAGAATATTTGAAGATATGCAACTAACCTGTCTTACACCCAGAATGAATCTTTCAGGAAATTTACTTACTAGCATTATTTAATCAAATCAGCCGATTAAGATATGTTTAACAATTTAATTGCAAGTTAAAAAAAGTTTAGGAAACTGCTTCTACTACCTTTGGTCTCCACCTTGGCTCCTGGCTTTGCACTTTGACATGCCACACATTGCATCATTTCAGCTTTGTTTTGCACTGCACACACGTCACAGTCCCAGCTTCCTTCAGGTTTCTTAAATATGTCTCCAAAGTCTAGCAGCCCTCCAGATGGTTCTGGGGCAGTCATGCCAGAAGGTGGTACTGCAACAGCACCTGAGAATGTCAATGAATCCTGAATTTGAACATGCATCAGTTTACCCTTGTGCCTTGACAGTCCTATAATTTCAGTAGCAATAACAGGAATAACATTGTCAATCTCGAGAGTTTAAATATAAAACTGAGGACACAGGGCAACCTAGTCTGTTGCTGCTTGTATGTACCTTAGCAGGAAAAACATGTTGTGGTCCCATTATTTTTAACATTTTCATAAATTATCTTACCAGTATCGGTACATCAATTGCTAAGCCGGCTTTCAATTTACATTTGATTTCTGTGTAGCACCATTAACTTTTTACAGTGTGCACTCACAATAGAAAATGTGACTTTACATTCAGCTGTCTGTTAAACATACTGAACTTAACGCTTTAAGGACCGGGATCGTATTAACACGATCATACTTAAGAGGGCTTTTAGGATCACGATCATATAAACACAATATAAAAAGCACTTTGTTTTGATGACTTACAGGGCCAACGTACTTTGCAGTACAGGTTTGAAATACTTTTAAATGATTAGGAGAGGGAACAATGTTCACTTCCTGAAAGTTTTTTTTTTTTCGTGTGACGTCAATGAGGGGGGCATTTAGTGGCAGAGAATTTACAGCAGCAATGCAGACAGAAAAGCCGAAACAAAATCACAGGAACTTGTTTAGAGTGAATAAAAAAGGGAAAACGCTCTAAATCTGATGTATTTGACATATAATTATGTTAGAACATTCATTCTGTCTCATGTGTTTTGATAAATATGCTTTTACAACATTTATAAATATCACGAAACAAGTGGATATAAGCAGATACCATTTCATGAACTAAATATTTCAGGTACATTTCTTTCCCTTATTACTAAATGGAATTAATAACTTAATAAAAAAAGAGAGTAGTGTCCATTATTGCTTATAAAGACCCTGAGAATAAACGTGTATGTCACTGCAATCACTCAAGTAAAATAATGTCTTATAATTTGTCCAAACATCAATATTTTCAACTACACTTTCATGAAATATTGTAAAGTCACTCGGGTCATAGAATAACACGTTTTTATACATGCATCTCCAAGCAGAATGAATACATACCTTAAAAATATATATATATATATATATATATATATATATATATATATATATATATATATATATATATATATATATATATATTATATATATATTGCGTTAAAAAAAAAAAAAAAAAGCAAAAAGTTTGTATGGTTTCTGAAGTGCTTTATAATGTTCCCCAGAGTGTTCTAAAAAAAAAAAAGACATTTCCAAAATGCTACTGTAAAAAACAGATTTCTAGTGACTTTACAGGAACAGAGTCAACTGTTGCCAAAAAATGCCTGGTCCTAGGGGACCATCCCACTGAAAAATGCTTGGTCGTGAAAGAATTAAATACTGATAACGGTCTGCTTCCAAAAAAATAAGGCTCGACATTACAGAACTTCTACCACTTACCTGGTTTTGCACACTGACAGGAGACGCACTTGATGTCCTCTGCTTTATTCTGTACAAGGCATACATCGCAATCCCAGGCTCCTTCTGGCTTTTTGAACTTTTCCCCAAAGCCGAACCCAGAAGACAGCGAAGATGTCATTGTTGTGATGGAGGTGGAGCCAGAGCCACCAGAACCCACTGTCAACTTGCTTTCAGAAAAGGCAGGCAAACTCAAGGCAGATTTTACTCCAGTCCCAGGCTTTGAAGTCTCACAGGCT
Organism: Polyodon spathula; assembly: GCF_017654505.1. Lineage (NCBI taxonomy): Eukaryota > Metazoa > Chordata > Actinopteri > Acipenseriformes > Polyodontidae > Polyodon > Polyodon spathula. Next base: position 67,913,236 of record NC_054536.1, read on the forward strand.
ACACATTTTGTAACCTCTGGTTTGTTCTGTACTAAACAAGTGTCACACTCCCAAGTCCCTGATACAGGTTTGAATTTATCCCCAAGGCTCGGCAAGGTTTCCGGTGTCGTTTTGCTGCATTTGCTCTCTTTTGAGGAATCTACGTTCGGTTTAGCAGTCTGACATGCAACACATTTGCTGTCACTGGGTTTATTTTGCAAGAGACAAGCATCGCATTGCCAGGAACCCGTTGCAGGTTTAAACTTGTCCCCAAACCCAAACCCCCCAGTTGGTGAGCTTGTGGAAGTCATCTGGAAAGGCTTCACTGGAACTGCTGTGCTTCCAGCAGGAGATGAAGAAAAATCTGTACACGGAGAAACAAAAGCAAAACATGCTTAAACATACATTTCAAAATAGTTTCAGTTTTGTTTTCTCCAGTTTCATTTACTCTTAACTGGTCTAACCATTTCCTGTTTTATCCCTTTAATTTTGTTTCCACAAACAGCAGCTTGTCTGAAGATCTGTTTACAACTGCAAAACAGCAAAGGAACAAGATTCCAACTTGTGTCAAAAGCAACTAAAAGGTTTAACCCACATCAAAAGATATAAATAAAATCTGAGGGGGACACTACAAAAGTTATGGCAAATTTAAGGGGAAAAAAGATGGATGGCTGCCAAGGGAATGACTGGCTTATTTAGGGCACAGCACGTACTGGATTTGCAAGATGATCTGGCAAGTCAAAGCAAGCCAGCAGCTAATTTATCATTGTACTCAGAGACCAACATGACTAGACAGACAGTTTGGACACTGTTGCAGTAACCTGTGCCTATTGTCGTTGAATTCAACATCAGAAAGGTTTACAGCCAACTGCATAAGTAATGTTCACAATTAAATGTGTATGTTGCTGAAGGCATGTGAAATTGTAGTTGTGGTAGAACAAATCTATTCTAAATTGAAACATGATGTCCTTTAATACATACAAGAAGGTTTGGCAAAATGCTCTGTGTAGCACATGTTGCACCAATGAGCAGTAAATTTTTTTTCAGCTTAAATATTTCTATATAAAAAGCAGAAGAAAATGTGTTTGCAAACTGCCAGACAGTTTTGGAAACTGACATTTATCAGGAATGGTCTCAGCTAGATTTAGTGAGGAAGTATTTACAATCCCACTGTATCATATGATTTTAAGCATACAGCTGAACCTTCATTGAATTTACAAAAGCTGGGACAGCAACAAGGTTGGCTTTCTAATAAACTGGAATCATGTATCTCTAAACAAAACTATGTAGTCCATAGAAGGTAGAGAAAAATGCTACCACTTTAAATCAGTGAGCATTTCAGACAGAAGTGTGGAGAGAGAGTGATTCATTAATTATTTTAATATGCATGTTTGAGTCTATAAAAAGGTACAGAACAATGTATAGAGTACATAAATGTGTGGGATGTTCGGAACCTGTGTGAAAGGTATTTGTGTATACAGTCTTCCTACGTATTTTTTTTATTTTGTATTTGGTGAATAAGGTAAAACATAACTTTTTGGTTCTTAGTGCATCTAAATAAATAACCATTACTTGAACAAGATGTAATTGATAGAAATTAATGAAAACAGCTGCTTTATGATCACACAATTTTAAATATTGCAGTTATCAACCTACCGGTAAATCTTTTATATGTAGACAAATATTGCTTCCTGATGTATCTGTACCCTTCGATGTGATCAAAGTACTGTAACTTCACTGTAATTGTTAATGGATAGCGATATTGTTTCTGTATGCTAGAGTAATGAACGGCAATGATCATTTTTATATGCACACGCACATTTTTACTGGTAAATGTCAGTACATTTGCAGGTGTGTTACAGGATTCTGCCGAGTGAACGCCATGGGGGTGTAAAGTTGTCGTTAAGTGAAAAGTGCGGAGGGGCGTTGACTTAGGCAGGGGCGAAATTACAGGCATTATTACAGAGGGAGTATGTTTTATATTAGACAGATAGATTACGTTTACAATTAAACTTCAAAGGTAGAGCACTGCACAGACATAGTAAAGAATCAAGAAGCGCAGTTAACATATTTAATGAATGGTGAAATACAATTCAAGGTTGTTGCAATATGTCCACTGTTTTAACATTTCGTTGTTTTTCACAATATAAACATTAAACTTTAAAGCTGCAGTGCAAAGGCACATTATGAAAAACCACATCTGTAGGTGGAAAATCCTAAAATAATTTGCTACAATCAAAAAATATATAAACGTGAAATTTCGGTCCTGTAAAATAAAGGGCTTTACATAATCTCTGGAAGTAAGAAATTGCTGTGTCCAGTGTGAAACATAACATAATAAATTAACATCTAAAGTAGCAATTATTACATTAAAATGTTCAGTACAAAAAATGGTGCCTGAGTTACAAGCTCTTGCATTGTCTAAAAAAAGAAAAATACCCAGACATGGATTGCAGCATAACTCCACTTCTTTGTTATCTGAACCTTCATCATTGATGATGCAAGCAATTGCCTGAATCACAGAGCAACTACTTCTGGGCAGTTTTTTCAATTCTTGTCAGCGAATGTATTTCCCCTCAGGCATTCTTTGCGCAATTATTATTAATAACAGGAAATTAATGGTGAAAATTTCAGTGATTTTCAGCTAAAATGCGGGTGGGGCGTTGACTTGTTAGAATATGACTGTGGCAAAGTGGTTGATTGTGTACAGGTGCAGGAGTGATGCAGTGCGTAATTAACAGACAGACAATGTGTAATGCATTGGAATAAATAAACGGGTTGCAGTCCCAAATAAAACACACATTTTTCCCACAATGTACAAACATGGTGTGTAGTGCACGTGGTGGGCGATACAAGTTTACACATGACAAAAGTGAAGTGCTGTTCTGGGTTTTGTGCTGGCCCTTGGTGATAGCTCCAGAACACGTTAGCTGTCTAATAACAAACAAGACAATTATAGACTTTTTCTGCTGTTTTGGGACAGGTTTCGATTGTGCTTATACAACATTACTCGTAATTTTGTCATGGATTGCATAAATTTTTTTTTTTTTTTTTTTTTTTTTTTTTTTTTTTAATACTCATGTTACCCTTACCATTTGAAATGGTTATGTTCAGTTAAAAGCAACTGCCGGACAAAAAAAAGATAAATGGCCAGTATTTTCAGAGACTTTGTTTATTTTATAGCCTCTGGATATATTCTCCAGCTATGACTAGTCTACCTTTTGCCCGTGTCAAGATGCAACTCCTCTGTTGTTAGAGACCACAGCATGAGAAGCTGCCAATCAACACTCCGCTTCCACGTACCAAAAGGCAGCGGACTGTCTTAGCTTAGCGCACACAAGAACAGAATGGATAACCTTTTAAGAAAACAGTGCATTATATTATGCCTGACTTAAAATGCTTAATTCTTAGACTGCATGCATTTGACAGTGAAACATAGCATGATAATTTTTTTAAACTAACTAGTGGTGCATCGATAAATCGGTAGCCTATCGGCATGGCACCCATAAGGGAAAAAAAAAAAAAAAAAAAAAAACACAATCAATAGTCAGTTTTTGTTATTTTAGATGATATTCATGCTTAGTGGCACAGATGACATTGTCACAGTGGGAGGAGGGGGTGCTACAACAGTAACATGTAACTCACCAGGTCCTTTTAAAATGTCAAGCACACTGCCCTGTTTTAAAGCTTTTGCTGGTCTGAATGGACCTTCAAAGTCCTCATCATTTGTATTCACCGGAGTGCCAACAGCAGATGAAGATGTGGAGGAGTTCTTAACTAAACACAGTAAACAAAAAGGTAAATTAGAGTTTTAAAATCAAGCATAAACCAGGGCACAATTCCTGATTCCCCACACTTTTTACCACAGCATTTCTCTGCCATTTGAAATCTAATTGTAAAATTTTACAGTCTAATACTACTCATGTGCCTAAAGTGATCCAAAAAAAGCACTCAAACTATTAGTAAGACTTAAACATACCCATTAAAGTTGTTGAGACCTCATTTTCAAAGACATCATGAGTTAGCAAGAAGTCAGAGAACAATTGCATAAACTCAGAAGGTAAAACTGGTCGACGGGGTTGGACACACAGCAGAGAAATGCCTTAAATTAAAATGAAACTAAAAAGTACTGTAATCTCAGTAAAATATTAAGCTGGCACACAGTAACACAGCTGATACTTAAATTGTGTCTATGGCCTATAAAGCTCTTCAAACACTAATTATGGAATTCCAAATGGTCATGTTTGAAAGAGCTGCCTACCTGGTGTGGCTGAAGGCGTTGATGTTGTTTCACTCAGGTCAGATGCAACTGTTTTAGGAACCGGTGCGCTAAATGTAAATCCAGCCTACAAAAGGGGGGGTGGGGGAAATTATTTAATATTGTAATAATAGTTGTGTTAAAGTTCCTAGTAACACCTACAGAAAGTATTTTAATACAGTATCAACTTAAGGCTACTTACAGAGGGTGTAAGAGGTAGCGGACTCGTCTCAGTTGCTTTAAAAATCGGTGATGAGAAGGTGAAACCAGTGCGATTCTGAATAGAGGCGGCAGGCGGTACCTAAAATACAAACTCTTAGCATGGCAATGCAAGCAACAATTAAATAAAAAAGACAAAAACGGTTAATACCAGATCAGTTTAAAATATATTCATTTTCGGTATGCAAGTAACATGCATATTCCCTGCTAACAATATAAAGACCCTCTCACAGCTGTCGGTACATTTAAAAAAAAAAAAAACACACAAAGTCACCTGCACTGCTCCAAACAATGAGGTATGCATATAAAGCATTTTAACACCCAAAAAATTAAACATCCCAGGATATTTAAAAACTGCCATCAGCTGGAATTACATTGGGGGGAAAAGGATCCCAATTTTCCATCCTCTATACTTGTCCCATTGTCTACCCTTCATGTGTCAATATCACATCAGGCATAAATACAGACCTGGCATTGATTGATTGCATGGGTCTAGACTTCCCAATTTCAAAACTGTGTCACATGAGCTTAGAGATTCTACAAAACAAGAATACTCCCTTAAAAATATGGGGGCAGGGGTAACACCTGCCCCCATATTTTAGAATGTCTAATTTAAGTAAATGTGTTGTATTTTAATAGCGACAAGGAAAGTCATGTAAAAGGAATACTTCTGTTTTTTAGAATAATTCTAAGAAATATCCAAAACCACGTTCCAGTCAGCCTTACCTTATTAGCTACTGGAGTCGTCGTCACAGAGGGGGATGTATTTGTAGGACAGCAAAAGTTCAAGGTCGGTAAAGTCGATATCCTCACAGGCAAAGAAATATGTGGCAGATTTGGAATTTCCACTTCCTACAAAACATCAGAAAAGCCCAGAATCAGCACAGCACATGTAGCGGCCAATGTCTCAAAAATGTCAACATTAGCATGAAAATGTAAAGCATGCATACAGTAATTCTACAATTACCCATGCCATCTGGGATGAGGCCAGCAAGTCAAAACGTGTAATTAAATAGCCATTAATTAAGCACTGTGATGAACACTTTAATAATTGCAGCTTGTACCACGACAAGAGCACTTCCCCTTACGAGAATGGAATGTATAGGCATTTGGCAGTGGATGATAAGTTCACTTTCATTTCAATTAGAAAATGAGTATCTAAAAATTGTCCTTGTCTAAGTGTTAGTAGCCTACTGTATATTACACTGCTGCTTGTTATGTGAAGTACGCAGAAGAATGTAGTGTTAAGAACCGATACCGGGGCAGTGAAAAAAATGTGTGTAATACAACAAACATTACAGGTATAACAAAAAGTCCATGGAATCCATCAGAGTGTGTATTGAACTGGTGTATGACTATTTAAAAATTACAACAAATTAAAAAAATAAAACACCACCCAACAAGTTCAGTAGGTGGTGATCAAATATTTTCATATGCATGTGTCTACATATTTTGCATATGATTTAGCAGCACTAAAATACCCACCTCTTGGTCCTGCGCAGGTTTTGAGGAGGCACGGATGCCCCTCTCCCTCTTCATCTTCCCACCTGCCCCTCCAGAATCCATTCCATTGGCTGCAGGAGTGCTGAACAATGGGTATGAAAAACTGCTTGTGCTGAAAACAAGGGACACATCAGGGCTACTAAATGTTCCTTTATTACACTATATACAATGTTATGAACAGTTTAAAGTACTGTACATGCTATAAAAATGAAACAAATTTATTTATACTCACTCAGCATAAGGGTAGAGCAAAGCAAACACCATTTGCTGATGGAAATTAGGATGCAGTAATCATGGTCAAGTATTCCTCCAAAACCATTTAACATGTTACATTTATTTACGTTTTAAATCCGTGCTCCACAAAACAGATGACAACCTAGTAACAGACCCCTACCTTTTCGGGTGTTGCAGCGATATTTCTGGCTCAACATGCTTAGTTTGTCTTCCCCCCTAAAAAATAATGGAAAGGATTTCTAATCAGAACATGGCTTATTACATGCAGACCAAAATATATATTATATATATATACACATACATATATATACACATTATATATATATATATATATATATATATATATATATATATATATATATATATATATATATATATATATATATATATACACACACACACACACACACATACATACATACATACACACACACAAAATATTGCACATTAACAAAACATTGACTGTAGTAATTTGGAGTACATTAGTCAGACTATACAGACATGCTCACTGCATTGCATTCTCACCCTGTCAGCTGAACTACTTGAATGACCTGTCGGCGTTAAAGAGGGTTTGAAAAACATAGATTTGTTCACTGCTACAGAAGCAGCCTTTGGTGTCACAAGCTTCTGGACAGGAGGGTGTTGTGCATCACTCTGGAAGACAGACAGAAAGCAATTTTGACTACAGCCCCAATATGCTGATCAAAACTTTGAAATTAAAATTGACAGTTTAAAATGGACATAAAATTGACGCTCACATTATCAGACTTTCCCCGATGAGGGGGCTACAAAATTGAGATTAGCTGTAGCTGCAAGTGAAAACTACATCTGATCCTTTCTCCATACCACCTGAGGGGAACTCTGCATCTTAAAATATAAAAGCATAGTTGTGGTTCCCCAGGTAACAAAACCAACGTTTGGCTCAGTAAGTCAATGGAGGCAGGGACCTTAAGGACAGACAGAAGTTACAGGAGAGGAGTAATTATTTTGAGAAGTTACAGTAAACTGTAAAATTATATTCACTGTTGATATGCCCTGTAGATAGCGGAATCCTTTCAACCTTTATCTGCAACTAGCCGACACCAGGGCTGCCAATTACTTTTACAAAAACCTGCCTATTTTCTGAAAAAAAATAAATCGCCCAATCTAGAGCTTGAGTCATGACGTCAATCACCAGTTTTTACAATCAATGCAATAATGCCTGGACAATAAGCGGGGGTGTGCAATTCATATCGCCAGACACCCGGGACAAGAAGATATGTGAGGGACAACACGTTTATACTTCTTTTGTCAATGTTTTGTTGCTAGAAAAACTCCCATAGATTTCTTGGAAGTCACGCAAGGTCCTTGAAACTCAAAACTGCAGAAGTCTCACACAAACAAATGAAAACTTAAACACTAAACCTCAAATGAAAAATACATAGTATAGAAATACACATCCTTTTAATTCACAAACCTTAAGGACAAACACAGTAACAAATGTAGTTAAATTAATGCAACAATTAGGGATACAACAAAGGATACATTTTGACCTTCGAAGGAACGGAACACATTTCTGAAGGAAGGTTTGAACCTGCATAGTGTATTGGTGATGTCACCATACTAGTTTATATTTGATTAAAATCCTTTTATTTTACAGGTAGTCCATAATAATCCTCCATGATGATACAAGTTGCTTGCACAGTTTGCATTCAACTTTTGTTTTGGTCATCTGGACAAAAAAAAAAAAATCCCAAACAGCATATTTCTTTCAATATAGCTTATGCCTTACGCACGCTACAACACTTTGCTGTCAAGATGGTTAATGAAGAAATTAAAGGTTTGCTTCTGGATACACGAGCTGGAGCGGAGCGGGGCAGATGGTGCTCAGTTTGCGAAACTAGAATTATTAGAGTTAGCGTATATTTTGCATGGTTTCAAACAAACCTTCGAACACAGCCCTAGCAACAACCTTTGTGTACAGTAGGAGTCCAGTAAAGTTAGACCACCAGTTCTTGGAAGAATATTTAACATAATAAAATTACAAAAACCTTAAAAAAAAAAAAAAAAAAAAAAAAATGGGTGGTTGGCAGTAGCTTTGTAAAAGCGACACCGATTGCCTTAATTTTTTAATACAATTTTGCACTGTGAGCCCACTGAAATGCCCATAAAACTTAATCATTTCTGTTTATCCAACGGCCATATAGGAAACCAAAACATATCAAACAAGCGTCAACACCGTTCTACTGGGTAACCAATCCAATCCTTTAACTGTTCCACTCCAGTGAACATTCTACCTGTTTGAGGTATTACCAAGGGCGCTGGAACTAGGGGTGCTGGGGTTGCGGCAGCACCCCTTGGCTTTGCATGGCTTCCATCATATACAGGGGTTACAGTTTTGTTCAATGGCTTTCAGCACCCCCACTTTAAAAATTGTTCCAGTGCTACTGGGTATGACCGACGTAACGTGACTTTCGGCTTGTGCTGCTTCTCATTCCAAGGAAGGATTTTTAAATATATTTTGTCCACAACTTTGGCATCTTTACTTTCCAGGATCGGATCCTATTGGTGGGTAGTTGACAGGGCAGGGGGTGGGGTCTGGTACTGTGCGCTGTTCTTACTCAGATTCTGATTCGACATATGTTAATCATGTTGTGTCAATCATGGCAGAGATCTAATGTTAAAGTAAATAAATAAATAAATACATAAATAAAATAAAAACAGCGTTTTGCTAAAACTGCCAAAAAAAGACAACCCTTTTAACAATTATCCCGCAAAACAATGAAAAACCACCATTTGCAGCACTGCCCAACGGAAGGCTCTCATGGGCCGCCAATTGAAAAACACTGCCATACAGCACGGCAATAAAATGATTTCCTGAGGATTGCCAAACACTTCCCCCTCTCTAGTGCCCTCCAAATATTAAAGAAATATGAATAGACAAATCACCAGCAACAGCTGCAAATCCACACTGCTGCCTCCTGACAGTTTTCTGCCAATGTAACTGCTGTGCACACGTGCTGCACTACAGCTCTGCAGAGTACACAGAGTGTCTATACTTATTCAGAGTGGAGGCCCTACAATAAAAACCAGTTTCCAATTGCATGCAGCTGCGCAAAGAATTTTAGCACATCTCACTTGCCAAGTCAAATATTAAACACTGCTGTGCTGTGGCAGAGCAAACAGAGGACAACATTATCTGAAGTTCAGAGCCAAACCCTCCTGGCACAACGTCTTTCACTGAACATTTAAAGCAGCCTATTCATACAAACTTCAAAAGTTGTGGTGGAAAAAAGCAAAGTTAAAAGGGGACATTTTGGAATACCATCAGTGAAACCCAAAACGCATGTTAAACAATGTGGCAACTACCAACATCAAATCAAACTGCATTACTATAAGATTGTACTAAAAACTATAAGCCATTGCACGCAAGAGGATAAAAAAATGGCAGGTGTAGTTACAGGTTAAACAAATGTTGCCACTACAGGCCTTTATCTTAAATATCTCTATTTCTGCAAAAGGATGAACCAAAAAGGACACTTACCTTTCTTTTTGACTTGAAATGAGTGACTTCTAATTCACCCCTATTCAGCATCTGCAATTGACAAATTAGAATTTTGTAGATCAGAGAAACAAAAAGCAGCAAAATGAATGTAAAGTTTTAAAAGGGAGCGCAGGAAATTGAGAAACGGGGACTACTTACTGGAGACAATGGCAATGATGAGGGTGATGGGATTCTTTTAGCATCCTGTGAAGCAAAAGCAGTCGAGTATGGCCATATTAAATCAGGTTTCATTAATTTTCACAGTGCTAGCAGTCTTCTGGAGTACAGTTTAGACATCGTATCATTGTTAGGTTTAAAAAAAAAAAAAAAAGTAAAAGGCATTTCTCTGTCCCAGCATTTGTATGCTGCATACATTTATACAGATTTCCTACAACGTCATCCACCAAGGGGTAGGTTGTTCTTGCATTTATCCAAGTACTTAAAATGGCCAGTATTGGTTTTGGTTAAAAATAGACATTGTACTGCCCTTTATTTAAAACACATTTAATCCATTAATTTACAATACAGAACTGCTGCGGCTATCTTCCCTGGATGCTTGTGTTGAAATGAAGGTGATTTAAAACCAGCAAGTGTCCATAAGAGAAGTTGGTCAGCCTATGAATTTCTGCCTGTGGAACTGTAAAACCCCACAACCAACAATATTATAATGGACTCTGACAAACTTACTGCTAAAGGACTGGACATCCTTTCTAAAGACTGAAGAATTCTCCGTGCTGTGGCACTCGTTACTCCACACGGAGAGTGAATCTGTTTTGCTTTTATCTGTCTTCTTACAGGTGCCTGCAAAAAAATGTTTAACCATTTAACCATTAATAATCTTATCTAGTTAACATGTACCCCCTTTCCAAGGTTGTAAACACAAAGTAAGCACTCAGTATTGTGAAAAAAGTGGACCAACATAATTATACATTATGTACATGTAGCAAGTAAATTTAGATGTCAAATTTGCAGATGGCAGTACTGTCCTGATAGTAGGTAGGGAAGTAATACAGCCACCTAGTTTTGTAATTTGCACTACCACATTCAAATTAGCCTGCAGCTTTTGGGTTACAAGAACAAAAACTGAAAAAAAAAAAAAATCAGAAAAAAGGATGCAGAATAAAATAAACTGCCAAAAAAAAAAAAAAAAAAAAAAAGGGAAGGGATTAACTTGTCATGCACGCATCACTGTAGAACTTGCTGATAAAAGTTAATCAAGTTCCAGCAATATATGCAACAAAAGTAGTCCTAACGAGGTCTGGGTGGCAGCAGAAAGGAATATCCACTAGAAACTGTCCTCAGGGAATTGGATGATTCAAGGGCTTTTGCCAAGCACTCCTACCTTTCACTTCCAGAGCTCGACATCAACCCACCCTGACACTAACCCAATCCCAACCCTTTGCAGTCCATTTATTCAGCGCTTGTCAGGCGTGTCGGGTTTAAAAGGCACTGAATTGCAAAAGGACACTCAGTACTGTATCTCCAGCCAAGCCCCACCCCTTGTTTGCTATATTTTTCACATACCTCTTTGTAGACATGCATATTGATAAATCCACTCCTGATCACTCGTTTTATAACCAAACTCATCAACAATGCAAGTTATTATTTTATTACTATAACATCTCAAAAAGCTCTGCACATGTCTGAAATATTTTTTGAGCGCTGGATGCAGAAGCAGTTATCTGCTTTGTTTTTGTCAGTGTTCTCTGTAGTGCATGGAGCTATGACATACGTCTTTTTTTCGGCCTCATTCGTCTCCAAATCTGGCCACTCACTCTGCCATTGAAAGGTTCTCAGATTTTTCCAGAGAAAAAAAAAGACTAGGGACCTGTGCTTTACATCTTTGTGATGACATCGGATCAGGACTGGAAAGGGAAAATTGTAAATGTTGGACCTGGTCTGACATAGGGCCGCAAAGGGTTAAGCAACAACAGACCTAAAACCTAACCCAATTCTTAACCCTTAAGAATCACCTGATGCCCTGATGAGAGTTTCTAGTGGATATTCCTTCGTGCTGTATCTGGGTGCAGGACAAGTAGAATTTATCCCCCCCCCCCTCCCCCTTAAAGTTTTCTAACAAAAATTTGAGTGAGACATTGCTGAAGGTTCAAATAAACAATTTCAAGCAGCCATGCATATTCACAAGTGTGTATATGTTTTTCTGATGGTGTTGCAGTGTATTTTAAATCTCCATGGATCTCTCAAGGCTACTCCAGGTCACACTTAAACTTAAGTAAAAGTTCAAAAACGTTTGGAAACACCCAGTGGTTCTGGATACACTGCAGTTTGATAATACGATGCTCAAAATGTTGGTTTGTCTAGTAGTTCTTGGGAAACAGCACCCTGGTCACATATCCTCAACTGGTTTACGCAACATTGCTGAAGTCAACAGGGAACATGATATGCAAGCTGTTATTTCTGTTTTACCTGGTAAGGTGTACCCCGAACTCTCGAACTTGGGGACCTCACTGCAGCTGCCCCACCGTATGTTGTTTTGCCAGGATAAAACATAGAGTCTCCAAGCTGACTAGAATTCAGCGCAGAAGTGCTTGCAAGGGACTAAAACATAAAAAAAAAAACCAACCAATTACAACTACCATACTGGAGAAAGTTTAGAAATAGACAAAGAACCCTTCTTGTGTTAAAAAAATAACTTACTGTGGATGACCCTCCAAAGACAGACAGGTTAAAAGCCGGCTTTCTCAAGCTGGTTCCAGCTTGTTGTGGGACTGATTGAGAACGATCAGCTTCAGGGGACCACACAGGCAGCACAAACATGTTTTTTGAAGTGGTCACATCTTGGTAGGAATAGAAAAAAATAAAATCAGGATTTTAAAGCCAGGAATAATAAAAAGGTTTATGTCCACAGTATGAAGCCAACATCTGTGTTGTGTATTTCATCATTTGAAACAAGTCACAGTACCATTGCATTTGTTTTAACAGCCGGGATATTTCTGAAATACAATCCCCTCTTGGCAATCTTAAAAAAAGGTACCTTTATCAGATGCTCTAGAGGAGAAGCCACTGGTGGTTGAGATGTTGTCATCTTCGTGCTGAGAGGTAGAGTCTTTGATCTCCTTTATCAGGGAGAAGCCTGAACTGCCAATGGGAAATGCTGCGGACGTGGAAGGCTGACAATGAAGTGAAGGGGAATTCAGTGTGGCGAAATTATGACTTCGATTGAGCGGTGGTCTTGGCAGGATACTTAAATTCAATGCAGACTGGCTTGTAGATGGCTCTGAAAAAAAGAGTGTTTAGGGGGTTGAAAAGTTTCTCCATTGACAAACACATATTGCATTGAGAAGTTCAAAAAAAAATCTTGCTGGTTTAACCAGGCACTTAAAAGCTTTCAGTTCTACAGTTAGCAAGTTTAAAAACTTGCATTTTAAAGCTGTACAGTTTGTTTTAGGTAGTGGCAAAACCAAGCTTCCATTTATTTAAATAGAATACATTTAATTTAAACCAATGCAGGCACATATAGGATCTTCAATCATAGCCAAGTGAAAGATTATAGTGGAATGCAAAATGGAATCATCTGATGGATGTTGGTGTAAAATCAAGGCAGTTATTGTGTTCACTGTGAACGTGGGTCAGTTATAGTTAAATGAAATGTACAATTAAAACGTAACACTAATCAAGTCACAATAAATGTAGAACACCAATTCTATCTTTGTAACATTTAACAACATTAGATTGTTATTTTATAATTATTAATAATGACCACGGGTCCAGGGATGGGCATTTCTGTATATTTTAATAATTGTATACATGTAATTTACCGTAAAAAAAATGTTGTTTAGATCACACTGGCATAAAAGTCACTCCCCCTTTGAGACTTCAATTTTAACCCTTTGCAGTCCATTTATTTGGCGCTTGTCAGGCACATCAGGTCCAATTTATTTTCACAAACGCTGTTTATTTTACACGCACTGTTTAAATCCCCCCCCCAAATACAGTGCCTATAGAAAGTCTACACCACCTTTCAAAATGTTCACCTTTTGTTGCCTTATAGTCTGGAATTAAAATGCATTAAAATAAGTTTTTTTCCCCCCCGTCTATCTACACATTCTACCCCACAATTTAGTGAAAAAATATCTAACCAAGTGAAAAAATATTCTAGAAATTTGTAACAAATTAATTAAAAATGAAAACTGAAATAACTTGGTTGGATAAGTGCCCACCCCCTTTGTAATGGCAATCCTAAATTAGCTCAGGTGTAACCAATCACCTTCAAAATCACACACCTAGTTAAGTGGCCTCCACTTGTGTTAAATTGTAGTGATTCACATGATTTCAGGATAAATTCAGCAGTTCCTGTAGGTTCCTTCTGCTGAGTAGTGCACTTCAAAGCAAAGACTCAACCATGAGCACTTTCACTTTCAAAAGAACTCCAGGACAAAGTTGTTGGACGACACAGATCAGGGGATGGGTATAAAATAAAATATCAAAAGGCCTTGAATATCCCTTGGAGCACAGTCAAGATGATTATTAAGAAGTGGAAGGTGTATGGCACCACCAAGACCCTGCCTAGGTCAAGCCATCCCTCCAAACTGGATGACCGAGCAAGAAGGGGACTGATCAGAGAGGCTACCAAGGTGCCAATGGCAACTTTGCAAGAGCTACAGGCTTTCATGGCCAAGACTGGTCAAAGTGTGCATGTGACAACAATATTCCAAGCACTCCACAAATCTGGCTTGTATGGTAGGGTGGCAAGAAAGAAGTCATAACTCAAGAAAGCCCACCTTGAACCTCATTTTGAAGTATGCAAAAAAACTCAGGATATTCTGTTGCCATGTGGCAAAAAGTTCTGTGATCTGACTAAATTAAAACTGAACTTTGACATTTCTTTGTTTTGTCTCCAGTCATGTACTGTTTTTTTCAGCATTGCGATTGCCATGCATTTGGTCAAATTCAACAATACGCAATTTCAAACCTGTTGTGTAGCATTTTTGTTTTTTGTCTGACTGTCCTACTTTACCCAGTTGAAAAGATACCTGCATAGCAGTTACAGCGAACAGAAGACTTAATAAGTTTACTCTGCTTTCTAACCAATAGCCATTTGCAACAGATCTCAGGGGCAGGTTCAGTATGAACGTTGACAAATTAATGGATCAGGAGAGCGGGAATAAGGTAATTCATAGAGATTGACTGGTAACTTTATCCACAAATATGTTTTTCCACACACACATCTGGGTCAAGCTGATGTCAGTCGAGTCTGAAGTATTTAACATTCAAAATGACTAAGGGTACTGAGAGTAACCAATAAAAACTATTATAACGGTGGTTTTGTGTTTCTACCTAGCAATATGACCTGATAGATCAAAAAAAAATTATGTCTATTTAGAGACATAGAAAAAAATGACTTCTTTAAAAGTAATATGTTGGCTGCAGTGGCAGGCTCAGAGTTAGCATGGTTAATGGGTCTGTCCAGGCCATTTAAATTTGTTGCAATACAAGACAGATCAATATTTTTCTAATTAATTACTCGAATAAACAATTGCATGTGCCCATCCGCATACGGGTCACAAGTATTAAACGAATGACGGTAATTCTCAGTTAAACACTGAATACATAATCTTTATATGCTCATGGATAATCCAGGAAAAAAAAATAGATCACCTATTTTGAAGACTAAAAGAAGAGATATGAAGCAAAGTTGACAATCCACTTAAAATCCAAAAGTATGATTATTAAAAAGAAAGTTTAACTTATTTTTTTATTTAGTGTCCAATTATTATTTTACCCTCAGATGTCTCCCAATTTGGAATGCCCAATCGCTTTTCCCCTCACCACAGCAATTCCCCACATGGCTCAGGAGACCCATAGATTCAGTGGGCGTCCTCTGATCACACAACCAAACCAACTTCCTTTTTCACCCCAGAACGAGAGCAAATGTCAGTGAGCTATCGACCTTTGCATGACAAACACCAGCCCTGCAGGTCTCTGCCTTTGAGTTCATGGGACACCAGGCAAGCAGGGTTCGCTGTAGCACGATGAAGAGAAACTGTCCAACAGTTTTGCCACCCCAACCCACAGGAACGCCACAGTGACACTCCCGTCGGAGGCCCCAGCAAAAACCCCACCTACTTCACATACCTAGCTACTTCAAATACGAGCATAACTGCATTTGGCAATTTTACATGTACCTATTATATTAGCGCTGCAATCAAGTTGGGTCTTCAACAATGAATGGCTAACATTGACTATAGTGATACAATAGGAATGCATGTTATTTTGGTTTTACATGTTGGAAACCATCAAATGGCCCTAAACTAGCTTCCCTGACAGAGGCTGTTAAGGTTTATTGTAGAACTTGAGTAACACTATAGTTTAGTGCAAGTGCATTAGGTGGAAGTGCTGTAAAGTGCAGATGCAATGCTTTTGCACTGCCTTAGATAAGTGAAAGAGTGCATGTACAGGTTTAATAAAATATTTATTGAATTATAGCTTAATGCAATCCAATACGTCTAATGGAGGCTAGGAGTGTATGATAAAAGTTTGGCGAATACTGGTGCAAAAATCAAGGATTAGACATGACCAGCTTATAAGGGCACCTTTCAACAAAAATGTCCTTATTTTCTTCAACCATCTGATCAACCAGCCATAAGGCTCTTGAACCAGCTCTGAATTTAACAGTTTGCAATGTTTTCAACTCACCTGCATTACTGGTTGAGGGTTCAGGTGTGTGCCTTCTGTCAGAAAATGGCAGCACCTCCTCTTCCGTGTGACCCTGGTTGTTTTGAATCTGAATGTCATGGTTCTCCCGTCCATCTGCTTCTTCCTCAACATCTCCCTCTGCTGATGTTGGCTCATTACTCTTGAAGTATTTTTGTAACCAGCCAGGAACTATATTCTTCACTGTGTCGGTCACTCTGCCAATAATACCTTGCTGCTAAATGGGAACAAAATAAGAGCATGCGACTCAGGTTTGATTGGTCTTAGACAACCTTTACAAGAATTAGTAATAATAACGCAGCCTGAGGTCATGGACTGGACAATCAGACAGAGAAATGCATTCCAGAAATTTGCATCACAATAAGATATCGATTCTGGTATAACAAGACTCTGTACTATCAATTGCATGAAGTCCCCTTGAAAATAGTTATGTAGCAAGTAGAAATTACAGAATGTGTTCCTGTTTATTGTACTGTTTTAACACACTAAATCAGAGCATGTAAAGTATGCAAATTATTTCTCTTCATATGCCGAGAAGCTTCTCTGGCAGTTTGTATTTTGGGGACAACATTTAATTTGAACAGATTCATACCAAAAACAACGAAATGGCACGGAACTTGGTCAGAACAGCTGTCATATTTAGGATTAAGAATCCCTACTCAAACAAACTACATAGCCCAATGCCAATACTTTGCACTGTCACTCAAGCTGTCATTTACTTGACTCACAGACAAGACTGGCAAGGTGGCACTGATCTCTGAAAGCATCAGTCATAAGAATCATTAAGGAAAGCCACATAGAAATCATTTCATTTTTGTCTTATACTTTAAGACAAAGGATTTTACAGTACTTGGATACAGAGTGAAAACTGGGTACCTGCACCTGAGTTGTCAAATTCAGATAAATGATTCTACCAGGACATGCTATATGTAACTGGAAAACCTCCATTAAAAGAAATACGTAAAAAAAAAAAAAAGCGTACAATTGTCCATGCCCGAGCGCTGCAAACAAGACATTCTTTACAGACTGTTTTTCCTCAAACAGTCCACACTTTCAGAACTTTGTTCTACAAAACTAATCCTTCCCCTTGGCAGTTTGCCCACCATAAATGGGACAGCAAATAAAAATTCACAAACTTTACTTTATCCTATCCGCAACAGCATTGCACGCTTAGTTTATGTAAAACAGACAACCAATTTTCATTTTTGGTTTATTTTCAATTACCCTTTTATTTGAATATTGTCCAACATTTGTTCACAATAGATTTAAAAATAGCATTATTACATTTTATATCGACGACTGAAATAATGTCTGTCCACAGCATTGAGTAAGTTTAGTCTGCACTGGATTGGTTTATTGCTCTGTTGAGTACATCAAGATCCACCACTCTGGTGTGTTAACATGGCAACTGAGGCTAAGTGTGCAAGTGTTCTGTCCATCCGTCGGTTTGGTAGTTTACCCGTCAGCCATGTTGAGTGTTGAACGAGTCAAGTCTCTGCTTTTAGCTCCAGATGCTTAAAAGTGCAACTGCTATCAGCACAAGAATAGTAGGCCAATCTCCTCACTTCTGTATAGAGGAAACACTGTGCTCACACATGGAGTGATGGAACTGAACTCACTGAACTTTTGAACCAGTGCACAGCAGGGGGAAGAGAGCAAGGTGAGGGATCCGAGCCAAAAGAGTGCAAGCAGGGAGCTCCCAGCTATTCCCTCTGCAGAGGAATTGCTGATTCACGTCAGCCCTTTTTAGTACATCATGCCCCCCTGGAACAGGGGGGGCCTGCTAGTTTCATTACTTATAGTTAACCCTTCCGTGCCTCTCTAGACTTCCCATAAAATCAGATCTAGCTATGCAATTGCAATCTTATCTCAAGACATTCTGTTGGGAGGGGAGGTCTTGTCATGAATGTTACAACGTGCAACAAGATACAGATGTATACAAAATGTACAATATCATTCAATGCGATAACAATTTGACTTATTCCTTAAAAAACACATATAGCTTTATAGTGACATGTCTATATCCAGTCCAAGAAACCCATTAAGTCAAGAAGTATTGTACGAATAATTTTGTGCTATGCAACGATAAAATGCTTTAACAAGGATTTGAATAGACAAAGAAAACGTACATTTATACTGTAGTACAGCAGCAGCACCAATGTTTTATTTTCCTGCCACTCAAACAGTTCATTCCTGAAGTGTTTATATAGGTATAAAACAAGAATTACCATGAGGTGCTCAATTTCAGCAAGTTCCCCTGCAGCCCACAAGGGGTGCTGTTTTCCATTACTTAATGTCAAAATGCTGTTGGACAATGTTATTTCCATTTGCTTCCACTACAGGAATTAATTAGTAGGTTGATGCACAGCACTGATCCATGCAATAGCCTAACAATTTTTCATTGCCAGTAGCTTTTAAGTCTGCAGTGCCACTGATCTTTTGCATTTGAGTCTTGTTCACTTTTTCCACTCAACATATTGCCTGTGTTAGACATGACTTAACTATTGGTGTAAAATGTTAATTATGAATTTCCCCAATACACCAGCTGAGGAGCAGTATTTTGTTGGGTTTTTTTTGGTTTTTTTAATGTTAACTTCTGTTGATAATGGTCTAAAGGAATTCAGAAGTGTGCTTACAGTACAGCCAACAGAGAACAAATCTCAGGTTTCCTAAATGCCCTCCAGGTTAATTAAATGATTAAATACACAGTGCAGGTGCCTGATTAAGCAGTAAATACTGTACACATGACAAGTCTTGTTGTATGACAACAATGTAGTATTAGGTTATTCCAGTTAAATAGGTTTATGTTATCATTGTAGTTTGCACTGGAACATTTTGAACACAAGAAAGGTCAGAAGGGAGGTTGAAGTTCATTTAAGGAAAGCTTCTGTTCAGCTTCTCAGATAAGCCATTACTGGAGAGAACCAACTTACTTGAGTTACTGCAACAGAATCCTTTTTTCAAGCCAATTGTTTGTCTGATCAAGGTACGCCCTTGTCTATACTTGCTAGTATGTTGGTGACGTACTGGCACATTACACTGGTAAATCAGTAGCCGTACATTCTGGGGAATAGCAAATTCTGTTTTTAATTTAACATGGCATTTGAACAATTATAATATTGATAGTTAAAAGTAGTCAATTAATAAATATTACCCCTTTATTTATTAAAGCCAAGATTCTCAATCTGACTCTTGTTGCTGTAATAGTAAGTAAAGCACCTGAAGACACTTGCAGGTCATAACTGGAGCTCTATGGAATCACTTAACGAAAATACGGAAGGAATCACAGAATCAAAAGAATAATGCGGAATTAAGTGCTGTAAGAAAAATATGCATTTGGCAGTAGAACATTAAGCTTGAGATTTACATATTTGAAGGGAAAATGTGAAACTAATTGTCAGTACAGGCAGTGGTATAATATTGGTTTCAAAAGTGGAGGGAGCAGATTCTGTAGCTTGGTTATAAATGAGGCAAGATATTCTGTAAGGGATAAACAACGAGAAGGGTTGAATCAGTGAAAATAATTCACCTCCGAGTGCGTGAAATAAATGCACTCATGGAAAATAAATAGAAACCTTTAAGTACTATTTTTAATGTCTATTAAAAACACAAAAAGTACTGTATGTAGACTATTTTATTAAAGAACATATTGCCATCTAAACATACACCGTTTATTTTGCAATGATGGCAATAAAAAAATAATTTAAATTTAGGATCCACAGATTGACGGAAAGCAGGGATATTTTACAGTACAGTCACTTTTGAACAATAAGATCCCAATGAGAATGGGATCCCAATAAGAACACACACACTGGAGATAGAGTAGACAACTTTGTAATGTTTTTACCACTATAGCAACACAACAACAGTTTTACAATTTAAATTTAAACAAGACAATTACTGTGGCTCTGCCTCTGATTTTGAATCATCCTCTGATGTTATACAGCCCTGTTGGTTGTTATCATAGATATAGACTGCATGCAATTGCTTTATAGTACTGCATAAAACAGTTTAAAAAATGGCCAATTCCATTTGTTACCACTTTATCAACGAATTCATTAAATATGGCATTTGAACAAAAATGTTGGTAGTTAAAATAAGTACATTTAATAAATATTACCACTTTTATCAAATCAGATTTATCGCTGTAACAGTAAGTAAAGCACCTGAAGACACTTCAAACTTGTCAACGTTTACAGACATCACTTGGCTCATTGCTGGCATTAAAATAAATAAGAAACCTTAATTATATTACAAGAGAAAACCAAAATGTCCAGTCTGATGAAGAAATGCTTTTTCTTTAAAAATTATCCAGTTTTTCTCCCAATTTGAAATACCCAATTATATTTAGGCTCAGCCCACCGCTACCAACCTTGTGCTGACGAGGGAGCGGCGAAGACGAGCACACACTGTACTCCGAAGAGCGTTATCAGTCAACCGCTTCTTTTCACTCTGCAGGCCCACCATGCAGCCAGCCCAGAGCTACAGCTTCAGAGGACAACACAGCTCCGGACAGTTTACAAGCAAGCCCGCAGGCGCCTGGCCAGTCCCCCCTGGCAGTTCCCATCCACGGTAAACAGTAGAAGAGTCTACACTCAAACCAGCAACGCCCAGGCTAAAGGGCGCATACTGCACTCCATTAGGAGCACCTTTACTGGATGAGCGACTCAGGAGCAGAAATGCTTTTTCTTAGCCATATAAGCCTCTCAGTCTTCAGTGGAGCAAATTTCTTAATTAACTATTGAACCCTGTTACTGGGGATGTGTTGGAAGGTTCGCTCGCTAGCCAGGGATTCAAAGATTGTTTTAACCCTTAGTGGTCCATTTATTCAGCACTTGTCAGGTCCAATTTATTTTCACATGCACTGTTTATTTTACACATGTGACCAAGCATGTTTGAGTGTTGTGTAAACATTTAGTATTTAATATCGTAAACAGCAGAACCAACGCACTGCAATTTAAACTTTTTAATGGAAAATAGAACAGCAACATGTGACCATAAGAGCTGTCTGTGTTACATGCCGTCAGATCAGGACTCCACTGACACCGAGTATTGGAGCTGCAGCAAACTATTTCCCATGTTACACTGTACACAATTAGACGAGCTGTCACCAATTCCAGTCAATGCCTGCAAAATATTTAAAACAAACATGCCAACTTCATTGCAGTCAGCTGCATTGATTAACCACAGCAGAATGTGGCAACAAACAAGCAAGTACAGACACTATGATACTAAAACAGTAACTTTGCACAGCTAGTCGATCAGAGTTGTTTTTGAACCGTGAGATAGACAATTTTGCGAAGGGAATCTCAGTGGTGAAATGGCAAATTCGAAAAATTCCTTCGCTGTTTGACGGTAGGAAAACAACGTTTTTTATATTGTCAGTTTTTTTTGATGTTTTGCTTTTGTAATATTACAGATGATTTTTGAAATATAATGTGTAATTGCAGTACCAGTAACGCGGGGGTGTAAGAGGTTAACTAAACTCAGTTGCACACCACTGACTAATACATATATATTAGAGGTTTAGATACAGCCTTAGGTGATACAACAGCACAAATAAGCGATGTCAGTGAAAGAAAAGTTATATAAAAAAATATATATAGATACATTTTCAGGCAAACTGGTTGAAGATTTACCCATGGCTGGAGTTTGATAACTATAGTGGTCAAGTGAGTTGTTTGAGCTGCAGTATCTGCGCAACTGTAGTTTGCTTACCACTGTTACAAAACCTGAACAAACACGCGGATTTGGGGGCGGGGGCATGAACTAGAAACTTTGTCAGGCAACAGAGAGTGCTGTGTATCACAATGATGAACAGCTGCATGTACATAATGTTAATGTTTACATTTGAGAGACAAATAGCTGCACAGTTCTGGAAACTTACAGTTGCAAAGAATTTTGTTTTGTTATGATACATTGCTGGGCACTCGATTCAGGGGGGGAAAAAAAAAAGGTATGCTGTTTAAGCATACACATACTAACCCCTTTCATGAAAGGGCATGTTTTACTAGTTAAAAAAGCAGAACTATGTGAGGTAGTGAGAATGTATTACACAAAAATAAATGAACAGAAACAGCCACTGAAATGTCTATATAAATTAGCAACTTGTATACACTGAAGACATGAAAGGAGCCAGAATGTGAATTGCACCACTGCATTTTAAATATTGCAATTTTAAGCCTGTTCTACTACAATTCAATTTAACTGTCTAATCTTGTCCTTTCTGCAGTACTTGACAACTGTAAGTTCACATTATTTAGGCTTCCAAGCTGGCTTGGGAAGACTTGTTATTGTAAAGACTATTTATTTTTTATATTTTATTGTTGTTTTTCCTCTCAAAACTTTAAACTGCTACTGTTCACATGCTGCGTGACGATTCAACATGAAACTTGGCCATCCCATGTAGAATAGTCAACATTCAAACTGTATCTTCCATTACCAGTTCCACTATAATGCTGAATGTTGCCCTAGTGACGTGAAATGACGCTAGCCATTAGCATTAAATAGTGTAAGGATAGAGGATGTATGGAGGTTTAAGCTCCCAAAACAAAGGGAAAACATTCACTGTTCCCAATCCAGACAGCCTTGGGAGAATACGTGGAAGACGGCACAGAGCTTTCAAATCCTACATCTCCGCCACTTTTCAGCCCTGGTGATCTGCAATACCTGTGTTGGTCAGTTTCATTTTTTACCTCTAGTTAACATTAGAACCGCCATGCGTGTCAACTTGACTCATTTTGGATTTAAAATGTTACTCTTCCATTGTAAATCATGTCTATGTCCGTTTGACGCCGTTTGATAGCCAGAATCATAAAACTGACAAAGTTAAACAGTTCTACCTAGAACCGCCACGTGGGTCAACTTGATCCATGCATTACAATATTTTTGTTTTGTTTTTAATATAGCGAAAGATATTCTATTTTGTCTAAGTGCAGCAAACAAGACATGCCTCCTCCTCCTCACACACTTTTTTAATTTCAAGCCTTTCTTTGTTTGTAGACTGACTACGAGACAAAGATTGCTATGATTGTGGATTTGTACAATTGCACCAAGATGCCAACTCAGTGCAAGCCTAAGCTTTATTTCTCAAATGTACCTAGGAGACATCAATCCTTTGTTTTGTTCCACAAATGCAACTGGGAATATAACAGGAAATTAATCTTGAAAGTATTAATTTTAGTTTGGAATAAGGCAAGCTGCACTCAGATGCACACAGCAAACCGAAATGACAGGTAGGATAACAACTTGTGCCCAATATGAAACGTATGTTATATATTCTTTTTTTTTAAATTACTTTTAGAAAACAGTAATTCGGTTTTATTTGTTTGTATGTACCAGTTTACTCGAGTTCAATGGAACTGTGTCTGTTTACAACACAGCTCCTGGATGCAGGCACAGTCAACTGGCAGACGCGTATGCTCCCCCATATTGTACAATGCAGCCGTCATACCGGAAGTGGTGTTATATTTTCTTTTTATGTAGTATTAGAAACAAAATTTGTTTTTATAGTTTTGTATGTACATATAGCGATTACATTTGAAAATGGCCATATGTACATAACGATTTCTTTTGAAATGTGTATTATATCTTCTTCACTGTTTGTAGTCGTGCGTATATATGCTCTCATTTTGAAAATAAAGCCTTTTATGTTTAATTTTCCATTTACATATGGTGTTTCTGCTATGAAAATGTTAGCTATAATGTTCATGAATAAAACTTGTATCTGATAGTATTTCATTTTCACAATGAAGCAGTTTAAAAATGCATTCCAAATTAGTGGGAAAACTGGGGTAAAAACCATTGGCGATGAATTAATTAAAAAAAAACTTACACCAAACTTACTCCACTTGTGCTTTTTAACAGGGGCGCACCAATAAAGATGTTCTTGGCCAATACTCTATGGTTATGTACCCATATCGGCTAATACCAATAGGATATCGATAACAGATAGTGCAGGTAAGCTATTGTAAAGTACTACAAGACACTGGGCCTATATTTAAGCTGTTTTATAATTATGAATGTTAAATTAACAGATTGTTTACTTGATGTATTTGACAAAAATGAACAGGTATTGTTTACTTGTTGCATTTACTTCTGAAAATGAATACAAAGAATACAGTAGTATTATATGGTGTGCTTGACATGAATTTATAAATTTGTTTTACAACAGGCCACAAAAAGAACATTTTGCATTTGTACAAATAAAAACAAAAACAGTAGAAAAATATAATGTGACTAACTTTTACAGCCACTTAGTCAAACATCGCATATTATAACTTACGTAGCCTACACAAAGTCAACTACAACCTTAGTTAAATTCATATTTTAAGCATAAACTGCTGAAATGCAGCAACTTAAATTGTTCACTTAATCAAAAACAAAAAGTTGCCAAATATCTGGTTACAAGATTCAGTCAAACTTGAATTCGTTGCTTAACAAAAAACGGTACAGTAATCAATTCCTGCTTCAAAATGCCGCCGAATACAACCGTAACCAATGTAATCTAGTAAGCAAGATAAACACATTACAAAAGGTCATTTTGAAGTGCATTGTATAATTACAACAACTTAAACCATCCATGTTATTTAGGATTCAACCTATCAAAACTTGTTATTACAGAAAACCACAATGCTAGTCAGCGGTGACTAGCCCCCCACAAACAATGCAAACACTGAGTTAAACTCATAACATTTTCACAGTTGACAAGTCCCATTAAGTTTTTGGTTTGGTTTTGTTTTTTTAATTTGAGGGTGCACTGTTTCTCATTGCTCTGTTGCAAATTGGAATACAAAATGACATGCTGGATAATCTTAAAGTTACCACGAATAGTTAGGAATATGAGACACTTACATTTTGGAGGGAAAGCAGCAGCAGCAGCACCCCCCCCCCCCCCCAAAAAAAAAAAAGTAGCAGCACTAATAGATATAAAATTGTATTACTCTACAACCACAGTGCCCTATTCCTTCGGGCAGATCTCAGCCTTCTTAAACTTGGTACCATTGTGTTGTCATTACAACGTTTTTACTAACAGTGTCCAATAGTCTTGAGTTCAGTTAATGAGACTCAACATTGTGTACTGGGTGGCCATCATATACAGTGCAGGCCCAGGCACACTTGCCTAAGACAGGAAATGATATGTGCACATGGATCAGCCTAAGGTTATTTCAAGACCACAAATGCACATTTGCATATACAACCAATTTAGTTTCGACTGTATTTGTCTATTACCGTTAATAAAATGACAGTTCTTTTGTTTTGTTTTTGAAGTACTCTAGTTAAGCTTGGAAGGTAAAACAGTTTGGAGCATAAAATGGGGACCATCACAGTAGTTTTAGTGTACACATCCTTTAAGTTTCAAACTGATTTACAGTAGAGCACATTAATAACAAATTAAATTGTTACAAGATGGTATTTCTTACAGCAATTAAATCAAAATATGAAATGAGTATAAATTAACTAGCGTCCAATATATCTGTACCAAGTCACTCAAAACGGCAACCTGAACACCACATTTAACTGGCCCATACTGACACTGTCTCAAAACTGAGGAAATACATTTGTAATCGTCAAATTCACAAGGTTTCAGAATACAGTATTATCTAGAATAATTTAGAATTACAGTCGATAAGGATAGTTCACTGACTGAATTCTGGACCGTAAACATACAAATATATCATGTGTGTTCTGGAGAATAACAGCCCCGAGTATTCAGTGGGATATTTTCATTTTAAAGGTTAGATTCAGCAGTAGCAATAACAGCGTGTCAAGAAGTGTAAACTAAAAAGTCTGTTTGTAGTTACGAAGTTGAGAATTTTAAAAGCGAGTGTTTCTTATCTCATTGTAAAAACTCTGCAATAAGCAGACGGAAGGAGATGGATAAACCGATCCTACACAAACTGGGCGTTTTAAAAAAACAAAAATCAAATAAGGACTAGAGGTAAAAACATTCAAACATGTTGCCAATAATTGTAACAGGAATTTATTTTACGGCTTATTTTAAATAAAAGTATACAACAAAAAGATCAAAATTACGAACACCACCATGTACACATCACGATACACGCAATCACTTTGCCTACAATCACTGTACCCACATGCTGCACACGAGCGCTGTACAGTCCTGACAAAAGAATGGGACTAAAAACACAAAACTTCCGATAACAGCACAGACCAAATCGATTATGTACTTCCAGCAATCCCCGCCAAAGCAATACAACGGTCCTGTCGATTTCCACCGGGGACATGTATGCAATACGCCATACGCGGCTTCTTAGTCTTAAGAGAGCGCGACATGTGGGGCCTGGAGTCATTCCAGCACGGACTATGCAATATAACCGTACATTGTCAGTGTAAGAAAAACCTTATTACAAAATTAGGCAAAAAAAAAGTCTAGCTGTTGTTCGAAAAACGTATACACCTTAGACAAGTATTCATATCTGCACACTTCACTCTCCATCACAGCAACTGTCTCAGAATCTATCTAGAGGCAGTATCCCTAACTCTCCAATCTTCAGCTTGCTTGAGTAGCTGCAGACCTCGCCATCCCCTTAAACATAGAGCGCAGCTTGGCGGGGGAGGCTAGGCCGCACAGTTCACATCTAAAAACTCACCGCAGACAGCACGTTGAAAATTAACAATGTCCCTGTGCAGTTTACTACTAAAAATTAGAAATCTGGGTTACCTGTTTGCCTTTGGCGTAGGGTTTGGAAGCGATATGGTACCTCCTGGTTCTAATTTTCCCTCCTCCCGCGTCCGCCATGGTGCGTTACTAATTCACTGATCTGGCCGTCTTCTACAGCGCCGGATGAAGTTTTTTCTGTCTGTCCGCCAACCAACCCGGCACGTCGATATACCGTCAGGCATCACGTTGGTGCTTGCGCAGACTTCAGCCGGGAATCACGCATCGGTGTGTTCTGGGAAATGCAGTTTTGTTTGGCCCTCAAAACGTATACAAAAAATACAAAACCAAAAACAAACAAAAAAATGAGAGCATAAAAAAGACTGGCAAAGCTTAACTACAACCCTGCTTGGTATTTTTTATCTGTTGAATACTGCACGCAGTTGGTTTATTTG
Source organism: Polyodon spathula (assembly GCF_017654505.1). Taxonomy (NCBI): domain Eukaryota; kingdom Metazoa; phylum Chordata; class Actinopteri; order Acipenseriformes; family Polyodontidae; genus Polyodon; species Polyodon spathula. The sequence continues at coordinate 67,940,703 of NC_054536.1, forward strand.
GTTACAATTTACAAACAGATTGGCTCATTGATTTAGCTATTTTTGTTTAAAAGTTGAAAGGTTAGGCAGGAGTTGCTAAAGTAAAAAAGTTTATTTTGTATTTTTTATTTTTGTATTTTTTGACTTGATCATCCCCTAAACTCAAGTATAGTAAGTAGAGTATAGTGTCAATATTGATGCATGAAATACGTAACAAAAAAAGGAACAATACAGAAAATATTAAAGTATTTGCACAGCTTCAGTATAATGAACGGCATCCATATAATAAAGCAAACAAACAAAAAGAACCCAACCGGACTTGCACACTGGGAGATTGCTCTGGAACCTACCTCGTTTTGCAAGACCTAGGGTTTAGGGATTCTCCTCATCAGAATAAACATAGCATGCCGCGAAGATAAATTCAAGCCATTATAGTATATATATATATAATATATATAGATATATATATAATATATATATATGATATATATATAATATATTTAAATAATTTATATAAATACAAAAATTTATAGTTTCGGCAGACCTTGTGTTTCCCTCTGAACTTATATTAACGTTCGGTTCAACATACACAATACATTTGTAAAATGCAGTTATTTTTCAAAAGGATAAGTAAAACAAGCGTGTTATTTTTTTTTTTTGGTGGATACAACTATGGTACCTATTTGATACGTCCCCGCTACCCATTTTGTTAGTAGTTTTACGTACACCCCGTAATAATTGCTCGATTGTAACCCTACATTCGCTAGCGTTCTTTTTTGTTTGTTTTTGGGTTTTATGACGAGTTCTCAAGAGGAACGCTAGAATCACATCTGGGTTTGGTTCAGATAACGTTATTTGATGTGTAGAGAAGTGTATGTAGAAATACTATTTTATAATACTTTTTTTAATACAAACTTTATAAAAAAAAATAACCACACCACATACATTATATATATAATATATTATATATATATATCAGTACCCAGATAGATATATATATATATATATATATAATATATATATATATTATGAAACTTTTTAGGGCCAAACTTTAGTTGGGTGTTTCTTTGTTTTCTGAGCTAAAATAATTTGCTCATGCCCGGACAAGCGCAGAGCACGGCGTACCACGTTTTAACTCGTACCACAAATAAGTACTGCACCTGTCCGATACCTGATTCAGTCCTGTACCAGGGTTCGTACCGTACCTAGAAAATGATTGGATTTTGACATATCCTACTGCAGATTAGGCCTATAGTAAGAAACTTTGACAGTTGATCTGCACCCATCAAATTCTGCTACCCTCAATAAAGAACATTATCAAAGTATGAGATTTCAAGTCGTAGACCTAGACCCATTGCCGAAATACTGTATTACACAGGGTTTAGTACATCCCAAATCATGACACCCGTGATATAGTAAAATATACATTATATAATAATAATATAATAAATAATAATAATAATAATAATAATAATAATAATAATAATAATACAGCCTGGTGTGAGTCCCGATTCTATTTGTTATTTTTAGTTTGAAAATAAGTAATATTAATTATATTATATTAGTTTAGTTTAGCTATGTTTTGAATCTTTTTAAACTGCTCTCTATATAGCCAGAAAGAGGATTTGTTGGTTTGTTTTAACTAGACCAGAAAAAACAAAACAAACAAACAAAAAAAACCTTTTATAGCTACAGATGAAATCTTGGTACAGATTTTTACAAGGTAGCAAAATTTGATGCATAGACAAGTAAACGTAACTGTTTAACTTGATGAATCTTATCACAGCCTCCTGTGTCAGCAAGTACAGGTGAGTATATTCTGAAACAGCTTCTGTGTCAGCACATACAGATGATTATACTGGGACACAGCATCTGTGTCAACAAGTACAGGTGATTGTTTTGTGATACTATCTGTGTTGACAGGTAGGCATAGTTGGGCAGTATTGAAAATACATGTAATTAAAATACGTATTTTCATTACATTTGTATTTTGTAATTTGTAATGCAAATGCTAATTTAGAAGTATTTTGTATAGAAAATACATTCATTTCCTGTGTATTTTGTAATTTCAAAATACTCCAAAATACATTGTCAGTAATAGTTTAAATATTTTAACCTGCAGCTGTATGAAATTTAATTATAGTATTCGCATATTCGATCGAGAGTAACTTCAAATCAAGACAGTCCAGCAAAATTGCAGATGTTGGCGAAAGTTTGAGAGACACAGGTTATTATTAGATAGATAGATAGATTACATATAGATTAGATATAGTATAGACATATAGAGTCTCCAACATTGTCCTGTCAGCAATGGGCAAATGTTCTGCTTTGTGGAATGCATCTGGTCAAAAAACTGTTGAAATAATTCTGGAGATCTACAATTGCAGACTGACTACACCATGCTTGACGAGATGGAATTCATTATATGGCAGCGTGAACCTCTTAATTAATCTTTGGGAGAAACTTCCTCAGCTGATGGAAAAGCTTCAGCTTCTGAGCTTGAAAGAAGTATAATCAAACTTCCTTGATGGGTACTGCTGTGTGCTGAAGCCCATTGCCACTGCAATAGATCACCTTCACTGTTTTTCTGGAGACACCAGGAGATTCCACCAGCTAATGCTTCAGGGTGCCGAAGAGCTGGGTCTTGTATCAGAATCTTCTAGTGGGAGAACCCTGGAAGAGGTAGATGATGACTTCTTTGTTTTTATGGATAGCAAATATGTTTCCCAGATAGGTACTCCCTTAACAACAAGCAACAAAGCTGAGCTGGATATCCTTCATTTTTTTGAAGACTCAAGGAAGGATGTGGCATCTTTAGAGCAATACCCTTTCCTAAATAAGCTGTTTATATGCTTTAATAGCATTCTTCCTTCCTCTGCTCCTGTTGAGCGTCTCTTCTTTCTTGTTGGCTTGATTTTCAGCCCCCGAAGAAATCGGCTGTTGGGTGACCTCTTCCAGAAACTCGTTTTGCTGAAGGAGAACTGATAGATAACTATACTGTGCCACACATCAGTCTAGTACATCAATGTCTACTGAAAACTACACTAATGTTTGACATTAAATAAATACTGTTTGAAGTTTTTGCTTGCTATAGAATTACTCCCCCTACACCCCCACAAAGTTCCAAGAGTTTCTGGTGTTGAAAATTGTTATTTATTTTAAAACTGCATCCTGACAGCAAAAAAATAAAGGTGCTTGGAACAGTAATTGTCTCTGAAGAGTTCTTTATCAAAAAAGTGGGTATCAACATATTTCTCTAAAGAGAAACTTTCCCCAACACTTATATAACCGCTAAAAGCATTAGAATTTTCGTAAAGGTTTATATAAGATCGTTATATATATATATATATATATATATATATATATATTATATATATATATATATATATATATATATATGTTTATTAAATGTATTTTGTATTGAAAATACAGTGATTCCAAAGTAATCTTTATTCTGTATTTTGACACATTGTTTTCTGAGCATTTTGACCAACCCTTCAGGCAGGTCTATAGTTGTTTATATTGGGACACAGCTTCTGTGTCAACAGGTTATTCTATGGTGACACAGTTTCTGTGTCAACAAGTACAGGTGTTTGTATTGTGACATATCCTGTGTCAACAGGTACAGGTGATTACATTGTGACACAGCAAAACTCTCAAAAGACATGCTTTCAAGAACATAATTTGTTGTGAAAATAAAATGTACCTGCAATTAGGATGTTCCAAAGGTGATCACATGGCTCATTCCAATCAAATGTCTTAAAGCTTGAACAACCAGAAACACAAACTAAACCATTTATTTATTATACATTTGAAACTTTGTAGGCAATTTTCCAATCTTTTAACCCATAGTAATTATTTTAACCTATTATTTTAGCTCATATATGATAAGGTCCCAAGCACACTCAGTGTATGGAAGATATATCCTTACACGAATTATAATTCGTGCCAATATTTAAAAATAAATATATCAATAACGAGATACATACATACATGAAAATCAAAATATAAATAAATAAATACATAAAATAATAAACAAATACATAAAAATCAAAATACATTACATAGAAAAAATACATGTATTCATTTATATCGTTTTTCATTTTGGCACAATCTTTTCACGCGTCAATCACACTGCAGGGCGGGTCAGTACCGTTGGTGCTTTTGATTATCTGTTAGCTGGTCTGCCAGGTTTGACTTGGTGCATAATCGAGAACCAGAAGTAATTTATCTACGATGGTGCTGATTGTATAGTTTAAACAACTCTGAAAGCACAATCTGATAAAAACAAACAAACAAACAAAAAAACCTAATATGTGGTTGAGCGAATACGTGTAACTCAAGTCAAATTCGAAACAGTAAACCGTATGACTAGGAGTACAACACAAAAAAAGTTGAACTGTACATGTTAACACTGATTAGGATTCACAAAAATAAATATACTTTGCAAACGTCGCATGCCAAGATGACTTGTGCCATAAATTCTGTTCACGGCGCAATTAAGCAGAGCCCAACTGTGCTGCTGACGTCACAAGCAACAAAAGACAGTTGTTATTAATTATTGTTGCGTTAATTAACTCAAGTTTGCCAAAAATTGCGCAAACAAGTGTTCAAAAATTAATAGATCAACGATACAGCTGTATCTATGGTATCGCTATATTTTGTAAATATAGTTACCGGTATGCATTTCTTTATCCTAATCCACATATTGTATTGGTTATATTTCAATTACTTCTGGTGAAGGAGAAAAAAGAAGGTTTTAAAAATATGATTTGCCAAATACAGCTATTTAACGATAGTTGTTGTTTTCTAAAGTTGTTTGTATGCATGGTACAGTACAGCTGTACAATATTTTGTTTGACTATATTTTTGTAAATAAGTTTAGAATTGTTTTATTTTCCGCATTTTTTTCTTTTTTATTAATATAATAAAGGTCAATCCAGATCTTTCTGAACAGTTCTATCTGCCACCGAGAAACTAGAGCCTGCACTTCCTCAGCGTCCCAAGCCAGCGCCACTTTCATATAAATTCGACGTCAATGAGTTGCAGATGACCTACTATTCCTGGAAACAGAAGCAGGACTTGGAAGAGATACTTCCAATTGGTTCCCGTTACAGCCAGTCCGCAGCTTCTCTTAACAGCTGTGGAACTGGTTCAGCCATTTTTTGAGAACATAGTGGTTCTCCTCGATTCTAGGCTAACTCAAACCTGGCAGACTAGCTGGTAGATAATCGAACGCACCAACTGTATTGTCCCGCCTTTCCAGTGCGATTGACGGTAATGAGAACTACTAGATTGAAAAGATTGTGACAAAATGAAAACGAAATAAGTGCATATTTTTCCATGTAATGTATTTCGATTTGTTTTTAAATTATTTTTTATTTGTGCATTTATTTATTTATCTATTTATTTATTTTGTTAGTTTTTATGTATATTTAGTTTTTATAATGATTTAATTGTGTATTTATTTATTTTGATATTTATGTATTTAGATTTTTATTTATTTATTTATTTATATTTATTTTTTTAATTCTGGCACAAATTATCCTCCATATCAGTGCCCTTTAGTGTACAATAATACAATTAAGCAACAGAACCCAAAGAAGAGAGCTTAACCAGCCCGTGTGGTTAAATGTCCTGAGCCGAACATATGTAAAGGGCCTTACTATTATAAAATGGATACATTAAAAAAATTGTATTGAACATTTTATCTTGTGATTTTACGCAGCGCTATTTTTTGTTCACAGGATATCAACACCCCTGTCATAGATGAGAGGAGGACTTGCATAAACAGAACTAGTGATGAACCTAATGATCCTTGTGAACCCGATCAGATGAACCAGTGTAAGAGAGAAAAGAACCTTAGCAGGCACAAGCATGGATCGCTGATTTGCATCCCACCTATCAATCCACCAGAATACCAAACAGAGGACTGCGCACCTAAGTGGAAAGAAGTAGTGTAAGCTATGAAAAAGGCAAGGGCGTCATCATCTCCTGGGCCTAATGAAGTTCAGTACAGAGTATACAAGAATGCCCCATGGTGTTCTATGAATTCTGTGGAAATTTATGAAAATAGCATGGGAACAACAGGTTGTACCATGAGCATGGTGCCGAGCAGATGGGGTCTTTATACCCAAAGAAAAAGATTCTACAAGAATCGACCAGTTTTGCCCTATTTCCCTGTTAAACGTGGAAGGCAAGATTTTCTTCAGCATTATTGCTCAGAGATTGTCAGTTTACCTATTGAAAAACTGCTTCATTGACACTTCTGTACAGAAAGCCGGTATTCCAGGTTTCCCAAGATGCTTAGAGTAAATTTAAACAGCTAAAAAGGAGAGGAAGAAGCTTCATGTGACATTCTCGGATATAGTGAATGCGTACGGTTCATTACCACATGAGCTTCTTTGGGCAGCATTTTTTTTTTTTCAGTACTTTGGAGATTTGCAATTTTATTTTTCATCTTCAGAATTCAGCACTACATGGCAATGTCTAGAAATTGGAATAATGGAAGGATGCACCATTTTTCCCACTAGTTTTCACCATGGCAATGGAAGTAATTATTAGGGTGTCAAAATGGGTAGTGGGAGGAGAACACTTGGCTTCTGGAATGTGACTGCCACCAATTAGAATATACATGGATGACATGACAATCATGACTAAAACAGTAGCCTGCACTAATTAATAACATTAAATGGGCACAAATGCAATTCAAGCCCAGTAAGCCAAGGAGCATCTCTATAATTAAAGGTAAAGTAGTAGATAAAAAGTGCTACATTAATGGTGAGGCAATACCAAGTGTCAGAGAAGCCTGTGAAAAGTCATTGGAGATGGTATGATGGGGACCTAAATGACACAGTTCATGTGGGAGAAGTGAAACAACAAGCAGTGCAAGGGTTGAAGATCATAGACAGCAGCGCTTTACCAGGCAAACTTAAACTCTGGTGCTTTTAGTTTGGTCTACTACCAAGACTTCTGTGGCCACTCACTGTATATGAGGTTTCCTTGACAACAGTAGAGAAGTCGGAAGCGTTAATCAATTCACATGTCAGGAAATGGTTAGGAGTTCCACGCTGCCTCAGCAGAGTGAGACTGTATGGTAAAGGGATACTGCAGCTGCCAGTCTCAGCTTTAATCGAGGAGTTTAAGTGCACCAAGGTTCAATTGGAAACAACATTGGTAAAGTCACACAGTAATTGTGTGAGGGAGGCAACACCGTGTTGACAGTTTGGAGAAAGTGGGTGGCAAAGGAAGCTGTAGAAGAGGCAAAGGCTGCCCTTCGTATCAGTGATATCATGGGGCAAGTACAGCATGAAAGAGGAGGCCTTGGTCTCAGTTCAGCTCCTCCTACATGGCACAAAGCAGCCCCAGCTCAACGGAGGAAGCTAATAGTCAATCAGGTCCAAAAGCAGAAGAGGATGAGGTGCATAAAGGCAGTTTCCCAGGCCAAACAGGGAGAATGGATGAGATGTGAGAGTGTGTAACAACAAAAGATCAGCTGGCGAGATCTAGGGACAATGGAACAGAGCAGGATCAGTTTCCTTATCAGGTCAACATATGATGCTCTCCCATCACCACAGAACCTTAATCTATGGGTAGGAGAGGAACCGTGGAGCCCTTTGTGTTCATTGCCAGCTACATTAAGAAACATTTTGACAGGATGTAATGTAGGTCTTAGCCAAGGTCAATTTACTTGGCATCATGACCAGATGCTGCGGTGTTTGGCCCAACACTGGAAGACAATCGCAGCATGACCAACATGTTACCACCAATGCCAGCAATATATGACTCGAAGAACAACATTCCTCCATCCAGGGGAGCAACCTCCAAGAAAATCTATTAAAAACCAAATCAATAAGCTGCTAGAGACTGAAAAATGCTCACAGATGTTGGACAACAGTTCATTTTCCCACCTGAGATTGCCACCACTAACCTTCGACCCGATATTGTCTTGTGGCCTTGATCAGCATGCCTTGTTCACCTGGTAGAGGTAACTGTGCCATGGGAGGATGCTGTGGATAAGGCGTATGAAAGAAAGAAACTTGGTACCCTCAACTAGCTGCTGAAGCAGATCAGCGAGGATGGAGAGTTCAGGTTTACCCAGTGGAGGTGGGTTGTTGAGGATTTGTGGGACACTCCACAACCCATTTCTCAGATACATCGGATTTAGTGGTCAAGAGTTGCGACGCATAGTGAAGAACTTATCTGAAGCAGCAGGGAGGAACAGCAACTGGCTCCGATTGAGACGAAAAGATTCTGGGTGGGGACCTCAAGCATAGTAGAAAGATAGCAATGTAGCTGAGTGGGGGACGGAAGGGGGTGATTCTGGGATGCCAGAATCACTGTCAAGTCCTCTTAAAAAGTTGTGGGATAGTTGACGAAACATCAAGGATGGAAGTTGCCCACTAGAAGACCCCAGAAGAGTACCCTACTCAGCTCAGTCCAGACGGTTGTCATGCTGATGCACTAGGGAGGTCACACTGTGGTTGATCCCTGGAGCCAGCATTACACTTCAGCCATCAAAACCAGACAGAAGAAGATCAACATCATCAAATAGAAGGAAACAAAGATGGATCACATTAGTTTACAGTAAAAGCAGCTATGTCTTAATTGGGGCTTATCTTGGTGAGAGCAGAGTCCGATATCATCATGAAGTTTTAACACCTACTCTCATGTACCTAGAAATCACGTTGCCAATGAATACAAATGCTTTCCTCAATATTCCATCTGTGATCTGGTAGCCTACACTTGGGCTTCATTATCCCAGCGGTAGACACTTCATGGTATTTCCATTTGCCAAATAGTACATCAAATTAAAAAAAAAAAAAAAAAAAAGCTTGCTTACATGGAGCTGTTCTTCAGTTCAGGTGCTTTACAGAAAAGCAAACATGGTTTGTGAACTGTTTGTAAACATGTAAAAGAAAAAAGTACAGCTAACATTTTACATTTCTAAATAAAGATTTGAGTGCATATTCATGTATTTTTATAAGTTTCAGTATTTAAGTTACTGTTAGGTCCTAAAATGTATTATTGAAATAAATATATGTTTTAGTTAATAAAAATATTTAGTTGTCTGTGTGTTAATGATGATCATGCTGTTTGTGCTGTTTGGGTCTCTTCTCTACAACATCTACATGCTTCCCTTGGGTCAACTCATCCATCAACATTATTTTTCACTCTTATGCTGATGACACACAGCTCTACTTAAAACTGCACCCAGGATTTTCCTCTGCCATGGTCCTGCTCTCGGCTTGCATTCAAGACATCGAGGCCTGGATGTCAAAATGCCAATTTTCTTCAGCTCAACACTAGCATACCAGAACTCCTAGTAGGATCTAAAACTCAATTTAAGAATCTCAATATAGCTGCTCTGAACCTCAGAAACTGTCTGCTGCTGCCTTACCCCACTGTACGAAGCCTTAGTGTACTTCTGGACAGCAACCTTTCCTTTGATGCCCACATCTCCTCTGTGGTCAAATATTCCTTCTACTACCTTCGAAACACCTCCTAAGTCCGTCCCTACCTTTCCCTCCTGGATGCAGAGACATTCCGTCATGCATTCATCTCCTCTTGACTCAACTACTGCAACTCTCTCTTTGGTGGTCTTCTGGCATGCGTCATCAACTGACTGCAGCTAGTCCAGAATGCAGCTGGCAGGATCCTTACCAGATGTAAAAAATGTGAACACATCACCCCCCGTCTTGACCAGCTGCACTGGCTAACTGTAAAGTTCACGATTACTTTCAAAATTCTCCTGCTCACCTACAATGCCCTTCATCACCCAGGTCCTGAGTACCTCTTCAACCTGCTGACCCACTATGTCCCTGTCCACAAGCTGAAGTCCTCCGACTCTGGCCTGCTTGTTATCCCCAAGCAAAAGTGCACCACACTTAGAGAACGCTCCTTTAGCTTCATGGCTTTGACTCTCTCACAGCTTTGGTGTGTGATGATCCCATCGCTCGCTTTAAATCAACTCTGAAGACCCACCTGTTCTTTCTTTCTTTCCATGCTCTTTAAGTCTGATCTGTTACTAGCTGTTATGTATCTTCTTATGATTCTGTTTGACATATGCATCCACAATGCTTTAGAATTCATGTCCTAGCCTTGTATTTATTGAATTACTGTATGCTTTGTTATTCACTGTATTTAATGTATTCTGCAGTTTAAAAAAAAAAAAAAATAATAATTATACTGTATCTTGTAAAGCACTTTGTTATGCTGGTCCACTATGAAAGGCGCTACATAAAACAAAGATTGATTGAGTAACTTGTTCACAGTGTGTTCACAAAGTTTATTTAAAGCCTCCTTCCTGGCTTTGTTGGAGAAGAGAGCACCGTTCCTGTGTTGTTACTGTGATATGCTGAAATGAAGTTGCTGAAAGTAATCAGAATGCATCCAGTTGTTTGATTTCTTCAACTTGACATTGAAACCAGAGACTAGTTGCTATTGTGGTTACTATATGGTTGCCAACACTAGTCTGGATTTATTTTATTCTTACTTTACTTGCTATACTAAATTTAAAAAAGATAGATAGACCATTCAAGAAGCAGAATTAGTCTACATTTACCGACAACATTCAGAGGGTGTGTACAAGAACAAAGATTTTCTTCAATCAAGCATTAAAAAGGGAAAACGCACAAATACTGTATGTACATATTTTCTGGTGGACTGATTTGGAAGTGATTAAAACATAGTTTGAAAGGTAACATTCTCCAATCCAGTTTCTAATAGTATTTTTATGCCATGAGATAACAAATGGTTTGGGAATTAAATAACTGCACATGTAATACGTGAAGATTTCGATTACATGTGCAAGAGCATATTGCCTCAGCATCGTTTTAATTATGAAAATAAATCTCTTAAACTTTGATACATTAAGTGGTTTATCATATTAGTTAACGAGGCATACTTTTAACATTTCCTGCATATTCAGTAATTTTCTAGTACATACTTTCATACTTCTGGACACATCATTTTTTGTATTGTTTTACTTACATTGTAGATATTTTTAACTGCAGTCTGGGATACAGGTGTTCCTAAATATTATGCCAGGCACCCAATTACACTTTGCTGTAATTACTCAAGTAGAAACAAAGTTTTAAAGACGAGAAGAGTCTTGAACATACATCAATACATAATGAAAAAAAATCAGAGCAGACTTTTAGAGTGTAAACATTCTGTATTCTAAAACACTTCTGTACCAATTAAATACAGTATGCTGAAATACAGTATAAATTACAATTATGTACATTATAACATAGTAAACACTATGATTTGATTGGGAACTATATACACCATTAACTCAAGAACAACAGCAGCAGCTTTTAAAACTGTAAGGTCCCAGGTTTCTTGAAATGTGAAAATGACAGCAGGCCAATTGTTGTTGTAACCATTCTTCAACCTGTAATTGACGAAACGCACGACTTCATAATGAACTGCTGTTTAGTAGTTGTTTTGTTTAGTTTTTTTTTTTTTTTGCAATACTTAAATCAACCAGAAGACCCGATCATTCAGTACAGAAAATCATGACATGCTTCCCATCAACTGCTCACGTAGAAACCTACAAAACCTTGCAAAACAGTCCCACACTCGCACACGCACACACATACTTGCTTTTGTAAACCAATACAAAAAAAAAAAAAAGCCTTTGTTGTAGTAACACTGTTTCAGTATTAAAACTGCCAGACAGGCATGTTTGAGAATTTTTAAATGCAATACTCATAGCCTCTGGGCACTGCATAAAACATGATGGCTAAGTTTGTAACATTTTCAGTTCTACACCCAGTCAGCACAGCAGCAGCCTTCCAGGAAGACACACAATCCATGAAACACTCAATGTGCTTATTAACACAGGAGAATTATAAGGCATTATCATCTTACCTAGTAACCAAAGTAAATATGGCACTGTTACAATAAAAAATGACAAAGAAAAAAAAGAAAACAAAATGTATACAAACAGTTACAAAAGAAGGGTGTAGAGATACAATAAGAGGTTCTTTGGTAATTAACAATATTTAAAAGTATTCAAATCAATATATCTCACAACATTTCTTCTTTCCAATAAAATATTACATTTCTTGACTAAAACACATCATCCTTGTTAAAAGCGTAGTACAAGAAGCACAGTACCTTACACTATCTACATCGGTCTTGGATACATTGCATTTCAGTGTGCATCCACTATCTGCTATTTGCAGTTATCTAATAATAAAAAAAGAAAAACGGACTTAGTCAGAATTCTCTAGATTACATTCAATAACAGTGGATTTTCAAACACCCTTACCTGTGTGTGTGTGTGTGTGTGTGTGTGTGTGTGTGTCTATATATATATATATATATATATGTATATATATATATATATATATATATATATATATATATATATATATATATATATATATATATAGTATATTAAGTGCAAAAGGCGTATCTCAGCTGACCCAGGATTTTCTGTTGTCCTGTTTCTTGGAAAAGGCTGTATCCCCCGCTCGCTGCAGCACTGTTGCTGTGTCCGTCCCCTCTGTCTTTGACGATGACCCTGGATTGAGTACTCCGCTTTTCCTTTTCTCCCGATTGGCTGGCACTTGTGACCTCAAAGTGCTGCTGTGCTGCTTCACCTTGCTAGGGGCTTTTGAAAGCCGGCTTGGCTTCACGAACACACCATGACCAGAGGCACAGTGGAAGTATTCTTTTCCTTGCACAGTGCCGTCATGTTTACCTGTGAAACAAACTGAATCAATTAACAAGTTGAATGGCATTTATTGACCAAGGATAAAACATTTTACCTCTTAGTTCTTTAATATTGTAATACAATTAATATATAACTTAAAAAAACACTCAGTGATATAGATACTAAAGGGTTGACTTGACCAACCTAAACCACAGCTGTATTTCTTTTTGAGCATTTTACAGATGACACTATTTGCTTTGTTCATGTGCAGTGGATTATCCCAGTGTTGTGCCACTACATAGTAAAGCGGACATTTCAATTCCCTTACTACACCCCTGCGGATTCACTATACAGGTACAAAGCAATGACATCACACCAGTAATCTTCGGAAAAAGGCAACCAAATAATCTAATGAAAAACAAACTAGCTAGAAATACCAAGTTAAGAATTAGGCACTGGGAAGTTAAGCTACTTTCTTCACAGGGCTAGACATTGCAGGAGGGACATGATTTTATATATATATTCACACACACACACACACACACACACACACACACACACACACACACACACACAGACACACACACACACACACACACACACTTGCAAAAGTATTCAGACCCCTGACCAATTCTCTCATATTACTGAATTACAAATGGTACATTGAAGTTTCATTCTGTTTGATATTTTATTTTTAAAAACTGAAACTCAAAATCAATTATTGTAAAGTGACATTGGTTTTATGTTGAGAAATATTTTTTAAAAAAATTAAAAAAACAAAATATCTTGCTTACATAAGTATTCAACCCCCACACATTAATATTTGGTAGAGCCACCTTTCGCTGCAATAACAGCTTTAAGTCTTTTGGGGTAAGGATGTGCCAGCTTTGCACACAGTATTGGAGTGATTTTGGCCCATTCTTCTTGGCAGATTTGCTCCAGGTTGTTCAGGTTGGTTGGACGACGCTTCTGGACCGCAATTTTCAAATAGTGCCACAGATTCTCAATGGGATTGAGATCAGGACTTTGACTGGGCCACTGTAGGACATTCACCTTTTTGTTCTTGAGCCACTCCAATGTTGCTTTGGCCTTGTGCTTGGGATCATTGTCCTGCTGAAAGGTGAATTTCCTCCCAAGCTTCAGTTTTTTAGCCGACAGGCAAATTCTCTTGCAGTATTTTCCTGTATTTTGCTCCATCCATTCTTCCTTCAATTGTAAGAAGATGCCCAGTCCCTGCTGATGAGAAGCATCCCCACAGCATGATGCTGCAACCACCATACTTCACTGTAGGGATGGTGTGTCTTGAGGCATGGGCAGTGTTAGGTTTGCACCACACATAGCACTTTGAGTTTTGGCCAAAAAGCTCTATCTTGATCTCACCTGACCACAAAACCTTTTCCCATGTCGCAGCTGGGTCACTCTCATGCTTTCTGGCAAACTCCAGACATGCTTTCAGATGGTACTTTTTGAGTAATGGCTTCTTTCTTGCCACCCTCCCATACAGGCCAGTGTTATGCAGAGCTCTTGATATGGTTGACTAGTGCACCATTACTCCACTCCCAGCCACTGAACTCTGTAGCTCCTTCAAAGTGATTGTTGGCCTCTCTGTGGCTTCTCTCACAAGTCTCCTTCTTGTTTGAGCGCTGAGTTTTGAGGGACGGCCTTTTCTTGGCAGTGCCTGGGTGGTGTGATGCAGCTTCCACTTCCTGATTATTGATCCAACTGTGCTCACTGGGATATCCAAACACTTGGATATTATTTTGTACCCTTTCCCTAATCTATGCATTTGTATTACTTTATCTCTAACTTCTGTAGAATGCTCTTTGGTCTTCATTTTCCTTCAGATTCACAGCCTTACCAATGATCCTTCAACAGTGGGGTTTTTATCCAGAAAATGTGACAGCAACTTTAATGGTTCACAGGTGGAGGCCAATGGTAAGGTAACTGTGTCTTCGTTAGGGCAATTTCTTTCATCGGTGCAAACTGGGAGCTTACACAGCACAGGGGTTGAATACTTATGCAAGCAAGATATTTCAGTTTTTTTTTTTTTTTTTCTTAAAAATATTTCCCAACATAAAACCAATGTCACCTTACAATAATTGATTCTGAGTTTCAGTGTTTAAAAATAAAATATCAAACAGAACGAAAAAAAAAATAAAAATCAACACATTAAACGAAATTTTCAATGTACCATTTGTTAAATGTTTCGTAATATGAGAGAATTAGGTCAGGGGGGCGGTGAATACTTTGCAGCCTGCCTGTGTGTATAGTATATATAGTATATGATAGTATATCTTATATATATATATATATAGATAATGGCAGATGCTTCTCTGGTGATAAAATCAAAGTTGTCTTTGATACTCACCAGCTGGAAGGTCAAGCTCAACTCCAACCCACGTTCCTTCTGAGAAATCAACCAAACCCACATAGTGAATAGTTCCAGTCTTATTTCCTATACACACATGTTCCCCCACCACAATCCAGGCAGGCAATACTGGTGACTGTCCTACAGATGTGCTGTCATCACTGCTTGAGGAATCCAAATGATTTGCAGAATTATCTATACCTGGACAGGTAGAGTTCACAAAGGATTCATTCAAAGCACCAGGGATCTGTTCTACCGTTTTCAAAAGGCTCTCAAAATCACTCGACAACCGGTGATCGAGGTTCTGTTGAGTTTGGGTCTGGTCAGAATGGACGAGATGCGATTCTCTCCCGTTTCGCATTTGGGTGGAGGTTTGCTCAACTACACTGCTGTTGTTGTGTGAACCATTGCTGTAACTTAATAAATGTATGTCAACATTCTCAGTTTCTGCAACCTGAAACTGACCTTCAAAAGACCCCAGATCCTTCCCATCTTCCGCACCTTTAAAGTCTGTAAACTCTTGACTTAAAATGTCTGTAAAATTCTCTTGAGTAGAAATGTCCTCCATCTTATCCAAAGCTTGTTCTTCCATAACTGATATTTCATCCTTACAATTTGGTGTTCTTGGTGAAGAATCCAACATAGTTGTGGAAGGATTTTCTGGTTGGATTTGAGTGAGGGCGGATGACTCTTTCTCTAAGGCACTTTTGTTTACTGGGGAGTTTTTGCCTACGTGCATAGCTGGGTTCCCCACTTGTTCCAAAGGTTCCAGTGGTGCTGACCGAGAGAGGTCGTGGGGCTCCACCTCTCTTGTCTGATTGGCCAGCTGGTCATTGCTGTCACTTCCAGTAAACATGACATCAGAAAGAGTTGTGTTTGAGGCACTGTGGGAGAAGTAGCCACTGGTTACACTGCTAGCCGTAGAGCTGCGGGAGACTTCCTTCTCCAAGAAACGCGAGCTCATGAAATCCGTCTTGAAGTCCTTGTTGTCCAGGGTAGCATTGTAAACTTCAAAGTTGGCAAAGTCTTCAGGGATGTAAGGCTGGAAACCGTGACAATCCTGGGAGCCCATACTTTGCTTGCTCAGAACATCTACATCATTATCGTCATCCTCAGAATCCTAAGACATCAACATGGAAGAAAACATTAGGTTTGATGACCCTAGAAATACAAGATAATAGATGGCTTTGGGGCTGTAAATTAGAGAAAAAATGTAATTATGGGAGGTTTTGTTGATGCTGTGTACTGTGGACCAAAGGCCGTATAACTTACTGGTCTGAAACCGAAGTTTTTGAAAATGATTATTTTAATTGACAACAAGAGTCAACTATTTGTATTAGTTTAACATATTGGGGTCTACTCAATTGATCAAAGCACTAAGATAATTAAACTTGAGGACAAAAGAATGACTGGTATTTAGATCAGTAAACGTTTTTAGAGTAAGCTGGTCAGAATAACATTTGACATGTATGTGAATAAGAGAGAAAGCAACATATCAATATACACATTGGAATAGTAAACTTGTTACAGATAAAATGTGTTTAAAATACATTTGTGCATTTCACAAGAACTAATGTTGATCCTGTATTAAAATTGAATAAGGAATTGTTTCATGATTTAGTGTTCCAAGGTTTTTGGCAGCAGGCATAATTTTGGATTGAAGTATTAGGATACATTGATTAGCTCCATTTTGTTTTAGAGATTTTTATTCTTAGCAAGACTAAGACACAGTGTTTAATCTACCAAAGCACATATTGGCTTGTCAATCATTTTTAAAAAGGCAATCAAGCTTCTATTAATCACGTTAACAATTAAAAAAAAAAAAAAAAATTATTACTCAATACTATTCTGAAATTTTCAGGCTATTCAATGACCAATAGCTAAAAAAAAAAAAAAAAAAAACGGAAATGACAGATTAAACAAAGATTATTGGAAATATTACAAGTATATACCTCAAATACCTCTGTATTTCGTCTACCCGATGTTACATTTTCAACAGACCCTATAAATGAATGTAAAAAATAATGTATACAAATTATAAAACATTCTTGGGGCCAATTATAAGGTACTTTAATGGGCTACCATGAACCACAAACATATGTCTGAATTAGGGATATAACGGTTATGATTCTCCCAGACCGAAACCGATATTTGCATAAAATTCCAAACCGAACGATACTGACAAATGATAAAACCAAACTAAAAAGAGATTTTTTTTTGTATTGGTCGTCTTAGAACTACGCCAGTGGCACTTTCAGATTAACATCTCTTAATACTTTTACTATGGTAACATAAATCAAAAGTTATGACAAGACTCACCTGACTGCCCTCAGTAGGAATAACCGCGGCTTCACACTTAGTCTGGGTGTTCACATGTCTAGAGCGGGTTTCTTTCCATGTTATTAAAACTATTTTTTAATGAAAGCTGCTGGTGGTAGTACTTGTACACACAGACATGCGAAACACTAACCTAACCCTAACCTAAACCCTTTGTTAAAAAAACTGCATCATAAGAAGTGAAAAGCTGATAGTAGAAGTTGGAGTTAAAAAATTAATTGAGTTTGTCGCATCTGTTAAAATTACTCTGTATATACCGATACAATATAATGACGCTAGACTGACTAAAACGACCAAATACAAAAGCATTGAAAGAAAATAAAATGTTAGTTGAGGTCCCGAACCATTGTGAAACTGGAGTAAGCAGTAAACTGGGCAATAGAGTCATATGTATTATAGTAACGTGCTATAATAAACCAGCATACTAAATGGAGAACTGTTTTTTGAGGGGGGGAGTGGCGGGCTTGGGTTCTAGCTTTAGTTTTTTGCTGACATAAATCTAGCTGACATTTCTAAGTGTTTCCTCATCAGAAACTATTTTAAAATGCTGCCACACACCAGTCACTTTGAAGCCAGCATGCTGATTAAATAGCTGCAATTTCGAAAAGCATGAGCAGCAGTTCTCCTCAGACGTGACTTGCAACCAACTGTGACCATGGGGGTACCGGGAAAATAATAATAAATACAGTTTAAAGTCTCTCAATAAATTATTTTATTGTTTTTACATTGTGTCTAATTGTATAATACATTGCTATGAGTAACGCAATTACACTGCATTGAGCTGATTTATCACAGTTAAAAAAAACAAAAAAAAACTTTTATTTCGGTTTTATTGGAAAAAACTGCAGATAAAAAAAAACAAACCCATCATAACAGACTTGCACCTCTAGTCTAAATACTTTTTTTTTTTTTCTTGACAAAATATATTATTTTGTGTTGCATATAATTTCGGGTTGGCAAAAGGTTCTGAATGTCTAGCCCTCTAATGTGTAATTATTTTTTTTCAGAACCAAATGGGATTCTTAATTAAAAGTTTTACTGCTGAGAATTTAGCCAAGTGAGAAATTATGACATGAAGTGAAGGAACCGAATCATGCAATTGTAATTAGTTATACATTGAAGAGTAGAGTAGAAAAGAAAACCATTTACCACGCCTAACTGGAATCTACAGCACATTTATATGTGATAATGTTCTCTATATTTTGTTTTCTTCAAGTGTCATGTTCAACCTTTACGGGGGCAGGGAGCCGGTCAGTCTTCATACCTACCTTATCAAGTAAAACCGTAGAGACCAAACCAAGACCTTCAGGGCAAGGCTAATCCAGTAACACACTGTGACACCAATCTCCTAATACATTCTACTGTTTATAATGTTTGATGATGGAATTAGTTTGTTCATACAAATGGTGCCACATTATGCAGCAACTCTTATAGGTGCCAACTACAAGGCCTTTATGGTGGTAGGTGTTCAGTGAATAGTGGGCCAAAGAGGCCAATTAACCTGTAAATTACCCTGCATGATTTTATTAGTTTTTAAAAACATTTTAGAAGACATTTTTCTGCATAATCCCTCGTGAAAGGGCCAGGGATACCCACCACCAGGTATTATGACAGAAATTAATGCAGCACTTACAGTCTTATCTCC
Source organism: Polyodon spathula (assembly GCF_017654505.1). Lineage (NCBI taxonomy): Eukaryota > Metazoa > Chordata > Actinopteri > Acipenseriformes > Polyodontidae > Polyodon > Polyodon spathula. The sequence goes on from NC_054536.1 coordinate 67,959,699, forward strand.
GTGTGTTTTACTGTTTTCTACTGGCATGCTGCTGGCATTACATCCTGAGGGCGCAACCCTGGCAGCATTGTGTGCCAGCCTAGAACTATCCTGAGGTGGAGGCATACTCTGCAATGGTTAAGACACACAACAGCACAACATCAAACTAATGGGGTAAATGGCAGGTTAATTCAAAACAGTTAAACGTGCAGTTAAGAGGGGAACGGCAAATGCAAATGAGCAATTCAAACAAACTAGTGCTGAGACAAAACAGTTTTTTTTTTTGCTTGTTTTCAATATTCAGATGAATATTAAAATATTATTTCATGTTTAATTAGTTGACAAAAATGCATGTAGATGTGAGCTCCATCAAAGACATTTCTTGGCAGTAAAGTACACCCTGTACACCAGTAGTAACTCTCTTTTGTGTGCTAGAACTTGTTTTATTTACGTCAGCCTTTCGTGAATAAATTACAAAGGTCAAGGTAGACAGGAATGCGTTTTGTGATATATTTTTTGGTAAACTAAAGCATATAAAATTATGTTTCATACATTTGGCTAAAGAAAAGGGTCATTCTTGTTTTCAAATGTGTTTTGGATTATTCAAATATTTGTCCCGGCACTAAAAACTACGCTACACATACGTAGACACTCGTGCACAAAGTTAATGCAGTTTCAAGTCATGAGGTAGAAATTCATTGGCCACAACAAACTTTCATAAGAGACAAGTTGTAAATGCAACTGTAGCAAAAGCAGCTTTATATTTCATACAAGTACACTGCTTTGAGATTAGTTGTTGCAATGATTTGGTGTTAACACATTCAAGAAATATGTTAAATAGCAAAAACGTCATTGTCATAATTATGACAATCTATTTACTGTATATTGGGCAGCACCTGCCTCATATTTGCATTACATTCTTTGCTTGTGTAAGCGACGTCTGCAACTTTACTACACAGAGGATGGTAATCAAGTTAAATGCATTTGAGGTAAAAGCTTTATCGTCGTTCTTATTACCGACTTCTAAAAGTGAACGAGGACTTGTCTGTGCCTAGTCATAATGACAAATTAGTAACCTCTGCAGTAGGGTCCAGGCTTTCTGTAATGTATCACAAATTAAAACCTGTCATCTTTATAAAGAATAACTCTGTTTCATAGAGCCATACTAAAAGAACATGATGGTTTGCTGTAGCCCGTCCTACCCATAATCTTAACCCCTCCCCAAAGAGATTTTTTTTAATGTTATACAGTTTTTCCCCCTCATAGTATAATTACAGTTAAGAAACAACCTGTACACATAGTTTTTCACTGCATAAAAAGAAAATCTTCACAACAGAAAACTATTTAATTTGTACATTAAGCAGAAATATTATAAAAAATCACCTGCCTATACTTCTCTTGCAACAACAAACCTACAATTTTTAAACATGTCTTTAAACTTTACAAGTGCAGGGTGAAGCTTGTTTCGGCATATTCTGTAAATTGTGTGGAGTGAACGACATACACATTTTTATTTGTATTACCAAAACTAAACTGTCTCACATTTTTTCATTTTTATGAATGGCAAATTACTCTAAAAGTGGTTACTTTCCCACACTTAACATGTGGCAAGTAACTTTCAGTGAGTAAGTGAATAACTATTTTCTTCTTAATTTCATTTATATCATCATCATGTCCCTTAAAATCTACTGAGGATGCATAGCTCCATGACAAAGGTTTGACCTTAAACCCAGTGAAAAGTAAAGGGCACTGCATATACAGGATTGTGCTCTCCCAGATACATTAACATTTCATTTGCATAATGGGATTGTTACCTGTCCGAGGAGAGGTCTGGACTCCAAAGGGTTCTTTACTTTGTGCTCTTCTTTAACGGGCATTAACGACTTGAGGAACTTTGATGGCTGAGGTGATAATGCTCTAAATGGACTTGCGTTAAAGAAAAGGGGGCCTTCTTGCAGAGCACCTGAGAAACAAAGTGTGTTAGTTGCTTTAAAAAATGTGAACCTTTAAACACAGATATAACAATACTCTACAGCATTTGACGCTGTCTTTTTAAACACATACAGTATTTGACTTCTAATTGCCAAAATAACTGACCACTTTGGGACAGTATTTTTTGTCTGGAATGTCACGGGTCCACTCTCTTGCTGTGGATGACCAAACTTTGAAACAAATTTAAAATGATTAGTCCAGCTTTATCCCACTTGGTACAAAGGGATATTCATTGCACGATAAGCCTATATGGTGGCAGTGTCACTGTTTACCCTGCAATACAATGTTTCTTTTGCATTTGCACATGTAGTGAAACATATAGAGAAACACATATAGTGCAATCTTTTAAAAATGCATCCTGACTGTTTGAGACAGTCGTATCTCAGACACAGCACTTGCTCTAATGGTATCCAGGAAAAAGAACAAAAAACATTAAAATGAATGTTTTAGACACAAGGCATCCAGAAAGCGTATACATTGCCAATGTTACCTGTAGCATCTGCAGTCAGAAATCAGAATGTATGATGATTCTGATTGTGCCCCAAACCACTTGGGAAGACCTCATATCAATAATCTGCCCCTGTGACGTGACACATTACTGTATATTCCAAGCAAGTCTGACAATCCTACTCAAAGGCAGTTCTGATTAATTACTATAATCAACTCTCTCATTATTAATTCCACGCTTGCAGCAAAGAGTTAGCTTCCAAACCAAACTATTAATGCCGAGATCTGGAGCGCTCAGAGGGCAAAGCACCACATAAGCCACTCATTGTCTATGGTGAAGACAGCAGCACATAAAGGACCAACAGAAACTCATTTCTGGAGGAGCTGCTCTTTATCACAAGCACACTCATGAAAATGTATTTTGAAGAAATACATCTGGCACAAGCCACACATTTCATACAAACTGTAACAATGGTTTCAAGTGAGGTATTTTTGTATTTATTTTTACCAGTATTTTCTTTACTCTTGCGTGGGGAGTCCTTGGGCAGTGTGCCATAAAACGATAAGTCCTGACAGTTGGAAGAACAGTCAGATATGTCGAGTTGGCTTTCTGAGTGACCCTGTAAAAGAAAGACAAGAACGTATTCAGCAAAAGGGAACCAAATTCATCTCCAGACACAACTGAAGTAAGTTTGGTGGTCGTAACTAGCACACCGTCTGACCTATTCTGATATTCCCACCAGCCCAAATGAATAAAAGCTTCAGTGTAATAGTCTAAACTCTCACTAAATCCATTTTGGACAGGAACCAACTACATATGTTTTATTGTCCTGGCTTTAACCTTGGTTCTTGAAGAAAAACAGCATAACTTGAGAGCTGAGATTTGTCCACTATGGATAACCAAGATGATTTGTTTTGTCAGCTAATCCTGTTCTATCACACTTCTACACAAAAACATCACATTTAAGGAGGTCATTTTCAAAGTGAGTTATCAGTGTGATAGAAAAAGAAAGGCTGTCGTCTCCATATATTCCTAGATTGTGATGGATAACTTTACCCAGTGTCATCACATTGGATAAGCACCCTGCTGGTTATAACAAAATACTGAAGCATTTCTCTTAAAACTTTGCTGCCAAAGCGCTTTAAAATCAATCGTATATGATCAATGACCTTTCATGTCATATCTTGGCCATCCAATCACCAATCTTCTTTTTTTTTTTTTTGAGTGGGTCATAGCCATGCCTGAGGGCCATGTCTCCATATAATTGGTTCAGGGCTAGGATGGGTGGGACGTATATTATTATAATTACGAGGTTGTGTCACAGACGCCACCATTTTAGCTGTTCACTGCAGATTCATCTAGACACTCGTTCATTTAAAACATCTGTTTCTCTGGTTTTACAAATCCAGGAGTGCTGATCTACAACTCATTTGAAAGGTAAGTACTTGGACTAACTAGTCATCCTGTTTTTATTTTTAATTTAACTTTTTTTTTTTTTTTAAACTTTATATCCGCTTTTTTAAAAAAGCTTTTGGAGGAAAAAAAAGTTTCCACAAGGGAGGAAAGTATGACAAAACCTACCTTATAAGGGCACAGGCCAAGTCCTTGTGTTTAAACAGATATTAATCATTATTCTTTTTTAAAACAAACTAAAAGTACCCAAATATTTTGTTTGTTGTTGACTTTCACCCTGTGTGGAGTTTTGTTTGACTGGAGTTAGGAATAGTAAATAAAAATATAGTGAGAGTCAATGCAAAATCCTCATAAACACTATAAACAAACATGTGAGTGGAGGGCTAGGAGATAACTTTACAGATAGACAGACTACTGTACTAGCATCTGATCATTATTGTTATTTTTAATTATGTACGTATTTATTGTTTTCCTTTTTTGAAAATGTTTCTACTCAGGAGATGAACGGATGCAAAACTAAATACCTGCATCTGATGCCTAAGTAGCTGTTGGATCATTTTTATTATTAGTTTACTTTTTCTATGTCTTCTGTGTTTGTGTGTATGTGTGTGTAAAAGGATTGAGGGTCAATATTTAGCTGTTATGATTATTATTATTATTATTATTATTATTAGTTTACTCTGTTTCTGCAAATGATTTATTCTAGTTTTGAAAATGAAAATCTTGCTATCAAAGTTTTATAAGTTTCTGCTTTAATTAAAAAAATTGAATTACTCAATTACTCTTGTGTTGTATTTCTTTCTTTCTGTGACCTCTACACTCATACTGTTTCCAGTCTTTGGAAAGTCTTAGAGCTTGTTTGCGTTCACCATTTCGTAGGTTGTTTTTCATAAAACGCCATGCATCGTAAAACGCCGTGCATCTCTGCAACTGTACAAGATATTTAATTTCTGATTTCTGATTTGAAATCCTTGGAAAACTGCACAGCTCCTATATACGCTAGGTTTCTTTTCTATACAACTTGGAATGAGATCGAAATTGGCAGTTTTAAAAAATATTATTTATACATTTTTCAATATTTTTTGGATGGCGTGGCTTATATGAAAAAATACATAATACATTCCACAACAATATACATTATTTAATTGGAAACAACTACTTAATGCCTTTCTGTAGATATATTGGTTTTTCATTTCTGATTTAAGGTTGCCAAGCTACAAGCACTGAAACGCTAAGTGGTCACATTTATGCCCATATATGGACATCATTCTGCTTAGGCACCTTTTAATTTGATTTTACATTTGCCTATCAGACAAACACTACCTTGAAATCATCTTCATCACACCCAGAGAGGTCTAATCTGCTACAGGACACCTGCATACAAGGAATGAGGAGGATATGTTTAGAGTAAACATTTGTAATGTATTTAAATGTATTTAACAGAACTTTTCCTTTATCTGGTATATTTATATGAATTTTGTATATATATGCTTTGTTCTTACATGTTGGACATTAGGCGTGCTGATGCTTCTCCTTATATGCTTTCCTTTTGCAGAAAGTGCTTCTTTAACTGTAACAGCCTGTAAAAAAAAAAAAAAAAAAAAAAAAAAAAAAAAAAAAAGAGGATTTACATCCTTTCAATGAGAGCAAAAGATAATTTATTTAGTGTACTGCAAGGTACAGCAATGACCTCAGCAGAGAATTCTGAATCTCACAGTTCATGTTTTTAAACTAAACAGGTTTGAAGACTGGGCATACCAAAGATATTAACCAAACAAATAAAACAGATTCACAGAATTCAGATAGATTGAAATGTTGTATTTTCATCTGCTTCCAAAATTAAAAAGTGTCAGTCCTGTTTTAAAAACAGTCATCTGAAATAAGCAACCAAGGAGCACTTTAATGGTCACCTTCTTTGCTTCAACTCACAGATGATCTTTGACCATGATTGCAGGCTATTAGCCCTATTTGATATTCAGGCTAGAAGAGATTTTCTTTTACTGCACAATTTCACTAGCACTGGACAAGTAAGTAACATTTTCTTTACTCTTGCTATACCTGTCTCAGCCGCTCCAGGCTCAGGATATTCTCCACCTCCAGCACTCCTCGAGTATACTTCTCAATGTAGGTCTCTCCGTCAGCCGTACCCTCGTTCTCTTCCCTCGCTGCCATGAGCGCCAATGTCTCTCTGTCCTCTGTCTCCTCTGATGCCTGCATTTTCAAAAAAGCAGAATTGAAGTAAACTATATACCATCCCAAGCCACGATCTATTACCTTTTGTAAAGAAAGGACCAGCAATTATGGCCTGAAAGCCTGCTAACCATCCCCTTACATTTTGGTTGGTTTAAAGTAAAAATACAGGAATTACTTAACAGTTGAGAAGCAAATAACACAAAATAAAACTAAACAAAATTATGATTTTTAGAAGAAATGCCCTTTTTGTCTGTGAGTTAAGACAGGAACAGAGTAACTGAATGTGGAATAGAGTTCCAAAAGTTAGGGACATAGTAGGAAAACATCCTTTGCTTGCTTTTTCATCTTAAAGAGGTGCAGAAGGATTGCATCCTGTGAACACAAGGTCACGGATAATGACACTGGCTGCAGTCAAACACAATACCAACAGGCCCTATGAGAGCTTCCCCTCTCAGATCTAGGGGCTTAATCCTGACCTGAACAACCTCTACTTCAGTGCTGGGCCTCTTTCAAGCAGAGATGGACAATTGTGCTGAATTTGTGATGTAGACTAATATTCACTGGGGGCACAACTGAGACAACCAACCTCTCTTCACTGGTGACTTGAGCTGGCCTCAAAGGCATGAGAAACTAGTGAGTTAGCATGGTGTCCCACCTAGCCCCCACTGTTTACTGTTTTATTTTTTTTCTGTCTATACACATTATTGCACCATCATTATGTACTTCCTCAGAACAGAAACCATTGGTCATTCTACAAGCAAATAAAAAAGTGACATTTCTTGTGAATTAAATGAATGAAAACAAAAGCAGTTAATTTGGACATTTTTTAAATTTCCTCACCTTAGGTACATTCGACACTATTTCATATGTGACGCCACAGGAATAGAGAATGTTTTTCATGGATATTCTTCTCTTCAGACTCTGTGTAAAGCTCTAAAAAAACAAGTCATACACGAGGAACACAACTTTAGTATAATATATATTTTTCAAACACAAATGGTTGCAAAGTAAATAAACACAAAAGCACAAATGAGCAAACACTAACAATTTTAAAGCACAAGCTCAACTTCCTATAAATAAATGGAATTAAGGCTTCTTAAAAGAAATTACCCCACCCTGTAATAAACCCCCCCTTACAGTACAGTAGAGGTTTGAATTAGTCATGATTATGGCTTATATTTTCCCAGTAATTCCATTCCAATAACACTGATTAAAAAATAACCATTTAACCAAGTAACCAGTTAAGCAGTTTTTTTTTAACATCACACTTTACATTTGGTGCTGTCAATGGCTTTGTTGTTAGTTTTTTTTATTATAAAAAGGTCTACCAGCTCACAAATCCCCTCTAGCTTTCTGTTCTTTTCACAGAAAGCAACACTAGCTCAACGTGCATTTTTGTTTTGACAGGACTGAACCTTGAACTAGTCTATCTAGTATAGAGCATTTTGTTAAAGCATCACCATTTTCTATAACCAGACTGTTCTTACCTGCTTGTTGTAAACACTGACTGCAATCCTCTTCCTTATCACTAACTCCATAGCAGCAGGATGGCTAAGTTGAACTGTAGCCTTGACAATTAAATAGATTCGCTCATGTTGAGGTGTTATTCTGTTCAAGTGCACCGAGTCATGGATTGAAGAGTCCCAAGAAGCAACAGCTAACACCTGGCAGAAAAAAAAGCTAAATGTTCAGGATAATTATAGATATTATGTACAAAAAAGCTCTATATTTAAAATTCAACTAGCTAAGACCTGTTTTTTAAAACACTGCTACGTGTCCTTCAGATGGATTACCATTGAGACCTTACATTACCCTGGGTTTCACCAATGTAGCTAAAAACATGAGCACTTTGATTCACACATCCTCCCTCACTAAAGAGTCTGTAGTACCTCATCATCACTGTGCCCTATGACAGGCAAGTAGAAGAACTGGCTCCCGTGTTCCTTCGGTACAATGGAGTTGACTCCTGCCGCATGAGGTCCTGTTAGCTGTTCATTCGCTGTGAGGTCATCAGCTGTTTAAGAGATAAGGGAGCAAACTAGGTGTCAAACAATATTCACAGTGTTTGCATCACAATACTGAAGACCAAAAGCACTACACATCATTTTGTAGTACAAAATGGCATTTGAATGAAGATTAAATGTAATTTACAGTTAATATTAAAAAATGCTGCCCTTTCAACCAAACAGTCCATTCTTAATGATCATGTAGTGTGTCCAGATCATTTACTCCTGCACTTTTCCCTATTGTAGAATGTTTAATTATGAGGATCAGGAGAACCATCCACAAACCAGTTACTTTATTACACCCAATAGAATGATAGCAGATGCTTGCAAGCTACCAGGCAAACCCTATAGGTGTCTACTGTAGATCACGGAGCATCCGGACAATAAGGGTCACAGACATGGGCTCCCCTCACCGCTCTGTACACCACACGTTCATCCTTTTACAAGATGAGCTACTTGGGGACCCCCTAAATATCTTACCATAAATATCTTACCATTTAAATCCAGGAAGAGGACTGGAATATGAGCCTCCATTCCAGGGGAGGGAGCCCTGAAACAAAGGATAGTTATATTTTTTAATCGCACATCTTTTTGGTATATTACAGGAGGTCACTTTGATTTGTTGCCAGAAGTATCCCCAGTAATAATTCTAAACTTGACATAAAAATTACATTAAATGCTTAATAGTGTTACTAGGAGAACCATGTGTTGTGATTAACATTATCTTTGGTATCTTATTGCAACAAATGCCCGTACAAAATCTGATCAAACTTGTATATGTAGATGTTTTTAACGTTAAAATAAATAAATAAATAAATAAATAAATAAATAAATAATACTTCCTATTCACACTGTAGCTTAATTATATGAATGTGGTTCTCATTATGGCTATGGCAGCCCTTTTGCGTCAGAACCTTTGGGCAGTGGTTGAGGGTCTCGGCTGCTGACACTCACCAGCGTGCAGGTGCTCCTGGGATGCCACTGCCCGGCTCGGGCACCAGGACTGCATTCCTCTCCTCCGTCAGCCCCACCCACTGCTCCACAAGACGGGCCTCCCGCTCCACATCCTCGTCCGTTTTCTCTGTGGGTAAAAAGACAAAATATGATCAGGGTTAGATACTAGTCCTTCACCCATCCTGGGTTTCAGAACCTCAATTATATTATTTAAATGAGCAGGAGGCAGAAGTTTGAGCAATCAGGCTACTGAACAGGTCCTAACAGTAAACAGGTAAGACTGTGATAATTTAGCAGGGGTCTCATTACTCAAATTCCTGGCAGCAGGTAATTTCAATAATATACCTAAACAATGGGAGTTCTGAAAGTCAGGACTGCATTCAGGACTATTGTGAGCATCTAAACTGTATGATAAAAGTCCCCCAATGATTCATTTTTAAATCACATAGCTTAGTCCAGATCCAACACTGATAATCACAACAGACTGAAACTCAAGTTTTGACTAGCCAATAGGATTATGCACAGTACAAGACTCAATTCAAAAGCTATAAAAACAGACCTTGTTCTGAAATGGTCGTGGAGGAATGCTACATAAAAATCTTCTTTTTACTGCTACTATTTCTTGGTTTGTGTATTTAAAGTAATGGAGAAACAATATCACACACAGACATGCACTTTTTTCACAAACCTTGTTTATTGATGATTTTTTTTATTTGCTCATCCAGGTATTCTTTGCGTTTTATTAATGCTTCAGACCACTTATCTCTCACACAGTTTAAATCTTCCTCCTGGTGAATTACAAGAACAAAGGGGGCAACAACTGTTGACATGCTCCTGCTGTGTATCTTACTACAGGACTTATTATTAGGGGAAGGCAAACAAAAAAAAAAAAGGGGCAGTTTCTTCAACGATTTAAAACATAAAACTGGCTTGCAAAGGCAGTTCATTAGCAGCACTGCCTGTGCTATAAAGCTACATGATAAGGTATCTGTAATTTAGATAGGAGTTAATGAGATCATCAGTTAATGAGATCATCATTAACAATGTCACCATTTTATTCTCTAAAGTGCTGCCTTCCTTTAAATAGTTTTGTGGGGTAGTCAAGTGAAAGCAATGCAGAACATTATGTTTTGTTTTTATTAAACTGATAACAGGCTGTAACTTCATTGTACTAACAAATTAAAAAAAAAAAAAAAACATTTTAAACGTTATAGTTTGCAAACTATTACTTTATTGTACAATTAATTGGATTCTACTGGTGTGCTCAATGCCTGAACAAATCAGACCTAACTATTGATACAGAATCATCCAGCAAACGTACAGGCTGGTTACAAACTACACAGTACAGAAGAGTAGTCACAACTTCCACTGTGTCCTGTAGGAGGTGCTGTTTTTCCATCATTTGATCCATATGATGTTCAATTTAATTTTCATTTGCTTCAATTGCAGCAGACTTTGTGTTGTAAACAGCTAATCAATTTTACTGAAGTTTATTAAAATATATTGGCAGAATGACATGTTTTTAGGAAGACAGCCCTGCTTTAAAATTAATTCAATAATCCATAAAATCGCCTAAACAATTAAAAGTATAGGTTGCCCTCCCCTACATTGTTTTAATATTTTAAAAACAGAAATCCAGTATAACATTTTAATATAGAAGTGCACTGTAAACAGTCTTGTTCCTTTTGTCACAAAAATACAGAAAACTACCTACACCTCTGCAAGTATGCGCATAATCGTCTGTATTTTTATTCAATTAGAAGTAGTTAGGCGTGTAGGCGCTTGTGAAGAAGCGTAATTGTTAAATGTTTCAGGATTAGGTTCCCCTGTGACAGATTTACAATTATTTTCTCATGCAAATAAATCATGCAGCCATGCTTTAGAAACTGTGAAACATTTTTCTTTTAAATGTCAATGATGTAGCAGTGGCAAGACCGTTCTTCGTTTCTGGGGGGGGGGGGGGCCCCGGGGCCTGACTAGCTACATTGTCACATATGCTATACCATATACTACACTCCAACAAGAAACTGGACTGATAAATAAATGCAATACTACTGGGGTGGATAATGTTTTCACAACAAAAATAAGTTTCTGCAAAGGTAATTTTGCAAAAGGAATACATTCATATTATTTGGCATACCATGGACATATGCTTCATTAAAATATTTAGTGTGTATTTAAACTGAAGATGTTTTGTTAAAATATTCAGTAATACCACAATATTAAGTGAACAAAGGGGTCTCTAAAATGGCCAAACACTATTGTTCTGTATATATTTATCTGTTGCAATACAAGTAGGAAGGTAATGCACTGCATAAAAATCCATTCCCACCTAAAATCCGTCTCAAAACACTGGCAGGGTGTGGACAACTGACCTATTCTGACTCCCTACGAAATCCTAGTGAGCAAAAGCTGAGTTAATATGTCCCTGAATGTCTCTTAAAAAGGAAGTTAAATGCTCGTCACATTGTTTAAAAACTAAAATGTATCAATGATCATGACTGTAGCCCCAGTTATTTTGATCATTGCCTGTCCCATGTATGGATAGCTTGCCATTAGCAGTGCTGAGTCTCATGCCATAGTATCCATAGCAACAGCAGCAGTAGTCATAATACCTGGTAACTATCCATATCATCACCAACATCCTCTTTCTGGTAGAAGAAAATAAACTCAGTAAAAACACAAGAGCAAGCGATAAAAAAACACACACACACGCACACACACACACAAAAACAAAATTATATTGAATTGTATGTAAGGTATAAGGTGAACAATTTTTGCATTGACTAAAATGTAAACAAACCAACACCAGTTGTCACTAATATCAAGTAAAGACATTTACAAAGATTACTAAAAATTACTGTTAAATCATCTACAAATTACTTAAACCTTCTGAAAGTAAAAACTACTAAATCTAAGCAATCTGACTACTTAATATTTCAAATGACTACACAATACTTTAAAGATTACTTGTTTCCTATTTTTTAGCAGTACTATTTGTTCTTGACGTATGTGTGTATATTGTTTGAGTGCAGTGACTATGGTCTCACTCTTGTCAAAGGCTGTGACAAAAATTAGGGTTCATACTATTAAAAACAAAAAAGATGTCTGAAGAGAGTCATGTAGGAGACATAACAGCAATATCTGTTATCTCATATTGGCTCCCCTAATATTGGTGGTTTTAGATCAGTAAGACTACAGCTATGTAGGAAATGATAAATGTCTATATAACTAATAGATTTGAGGAAGTAAGGCTTGACAATGTGCTTATGTAAAAACTACTTCTCTATTTCTGAATAACATAATGGTACACAAACAGTATTAGGATGGTTTGGTTAATGGAAAAATGTATGTAGATGTAGGTACAAGGTATATGTACAAGAAATGATATGTTGTTATTTTAAATACATGTTTAAAATGTTACCTTTAAAATAATGCAAGGCATAATCTGGTAACAGTGCAACGTGTCTCACTAAAACTGCTATGTGTGGAAGCTTGAGCAGTAAACCTTCCAAGTTTACAATCCACTAAACTATAAGAAGCCAGGAAAACAAACATTGTGGCTTCATTACTGTAATTGGATTCTTATGGGGTGTTTTATTACCTTGCAAAAAATAGGAGTTTACCTAGTAAAACTTCAATATAAATACTAGTTTTTTTCTTCCCCTATGTACTGGTGTTACCTGGTAACTGTCCAAGGCCCGTTGCAGTTTAGTTGATCGAGCGGAAACACAGCCAATAGAAACTGAGAGAATGGCCTCCACCATGAGAGGCAGTGTGCCGGACTGTTGGACAGGCTTCACTGTGACCTGGATCCTACGAGAGTGACCCTGTGCAGGACACAACCACACCATCACTGCACACATACAAAAGTCCACAAGTCCACTGTAGTTGCATTATAATATTTGGCAGACAATGGTCAAATAAAGTAAACAAAAAAGCTTCTAAATACAATGAAATTACAGCAGGAGATGAAAATAAAATTGAATGCATACAAAAGCAAAACATGAACAGTTGTTTAATATGACTTAATAAATGACTCCTGACGCACACTCAGCCATTATAATGTGGCATCGTCACTGAACATCAAAGATTCCAACTGTAAAGATTCTGATTTCTGGTTAGATTTAGAACTATAAACCTAGGTTAATCTGGCTTTACAGTATTTTCACACAAACACACAGTATGGGTATACTTTCATAAACCTAATCTGAAAAAAAAGGGAAGCTATTTATTCCTGCAGATAAGGAACAAGAAACTGAGTGGGGTGTGGGAACTGACCTCTGTTGGAACACTGCCAACACAAAGACAAACTAAGCTTCCAGAAACAAAGTTTAGCTTCACACACACAATCTCTGCTAATAACTAGTGGCCTCATTAGTGTGTCTAACGATGACGATTATGCTGTAAAAGTGTGACCATTGATTATTAAACTCAATAAACAAAACTTGTTACACGCTGCTTAAATCCTTGTTGCGTGTGCTCCTTTACACATGAACACATACATAATTTTGTTTCCTTACATAGAAATCAGGCTTTAAATTGGGTAAAAACCTAAAATCTGAATGACTACCGAACTGAATCATGTAACTGGTGAAGGTGAACACTTTCCCTGCAATCACGCCTGGTTATCTTCTTGTATATAAGCAATGAAAGACCTACAGAGTCACAGCAAAACTAAGTATTATTACTGGTCGAATCCCAGTATAGAAAATCCTACTCCATCACTCAAAGTTTCTCCTGTACCTGCCGGAGCTGAAAGACCCCGCCAGTGTTGACGTCTTTAGTCTGGTGCAGCTCCACAGCTGTGTACTCCCCCATCTCATTGAGCTCCTGAATGGAAATCCACATTTCAATCCTCCGAGACACTTCACTCCATCTAGTGGGGAAAAACAAAAAGGCAACTGCTACTCAGAAAGCAGTACAATGATTTGTTAGCCACAGCCACCTTTATTATACTGTAATATCCTAATTTTATTTAAGAGTTTTTCAATATTTTACTCCCCATTTTCGATTGTCCAATTATTTTTTTTCCCTCATTTTTTTTTTTTGACCTTCGATTCCACAGCCAAGCAATGTTCCTCTTCTGCATCCAAGAATTTGAGAGTGGATGGACAAAGGCCAGCCATGCAGGTGTCCACCCAAGCTCATAAGTCACGTGGCTGGTATGCTCCGCTGTTGCATGATGAGGAGAAACAGTCCCTTCCAGTTATGCCTCCCCAACCTGCAAGAGCACCAGTGCGATGCTCCCGGTGGAAACATCGCATTGTAACCCCCCCACCCCCCAAAGTAAAACATGACAAACAAAAATAAATACAAAAAAGTACACATTTTCATTGTCCTCTGAAGAAAAAAAGCCTAAGGAAGACTATACTGGTGTGTACCTGTCTCTGAATGTTCGTGTTTTTGCCTGCATTGCGTCCAACTCCCAAAGTGACCTGCCATTTCCTGCACATCGGTGACCCCACACCTCGATCGCCAAGGCACCTTCCGAAATGAATTCCAGGAATTCCTCCGTCACGTGAACCACGTAGTCCTGGAAAGAAAGCAAGAGGACATAAATCTTATCAGCAAGCGTGAACTGAAAAAGGCAAGGCTTTTTCTTTAGCACACAGCAATGGGATCCTGTAACACAGCAGCAATGATGAAACTGCAGTAAAACAATATGTTAATTTGTAACATGTCTCTATTTTGCGCTGTGCTGTAATGCTAAGACATGACATTTTATTTAAGGTTAATTAACACTTTGTTATTACACCTGTGTCATATTTTCCTTTTATTCTTCAATTACATGTATTTTCATATTGCTTGTGCATCAAACTGTGAAATCTAACATAAACTACATTTTCAACACAATTTAAAGAGAAAATGGGGTTAAGAAGGAAGTACATTTTAAAGCTTACTTTAATGCAATGGTAATTTCCACTCCTGTAAAAAATATCTTTCTTCATTACCAAATATTTGACTTGGTTACTTTGGTAACAATGGTAGTTTCCATGCCAGTAAAGGTACATTTTCAATAGCTTTGCACTAGGAATTCCTGTACCTGCATTAGTGAACCAAGTACAAATGATGTAAAATGAAGAAAATAAAATGCTGACACTTGTAAGCAGTATACATTTATTCAACATTGATAAATACCAGCTGCATTTTTTATTTACCTTGCAGTGCTCAAATTTCACTGTGAACTGTGCATCCTTGTTCCTTACAGACGGCATGTCAGGGTTGACCATAGGCGGTGCAACAGTGGCCTCGGACTGATCCCAGAAGGTGTACTGACTGAACACAAAGTTGGAAAGGTTCAAGGGTAGACCTGTGGCTTCTTTGATTTTCACCTGGAAGAAGGTAAGGGAACTTGTAAAATACCTTTAAAAAGACACAGCCCACAGCACATTTGTAATCAAGGTTGGTATAAATGACACTGTTGCACTTAGATTAAAAAAACATATTTAAAATTGCCAACTTTTCATTCCTTAATCCGGAGTGATAACTAAAGCTTTATAATCCATTGTCTAACCTTTTATTAAGCCCCTATCACACTGGCATGCTCTACTCGGTACACGATTTCACACTGCTTTTTGAAGAAGCACTTCAGCCTGAGTGACAGAAGTAAGCGTGCAATGCGCGAACGCAATGTCCTGTAAGCAACGACACATTCACGTGACCACCCCTTCATCTGTTCTGGACTGAATCATTGGCCCAGATGTTGATTAGAGCAAATGTCTTTCATCCATGCTGCAATATGGTTCATGTGCGAACATCCATCATGCATTGTGTCTCACTGACCCAGATCAAATCGCATTGTCCCGGGTAGGAGCAACAG
The DNA here is from genome assembly GCF_017654505.1 of Polyodon spathula. Classification (NCBI taxonomy): domain Eukaryota; kingdom Metazoa; phylum Chordata; class Actinopteri; order Acipenseriformes; family Polyodontidae; genus Polyodon; species Polyodon spathula. Next base: position 67,975,507 of record NC_054536.1, read on the forward strand.
TGTGAAAGGGGGTTTAGATTAAGCATTGAGCCATATTCAGAAAGCTAACTTGCAAGTTATTTAACAAATGCTATATTTTTAAAGTTTGATAGATTAAATGAAGTGGGAAATTCATGAAGCTGTTCAAGACTGTTGCTGACCGTAGTCTAGAAACAAATTATGACAGAAAACATAATTCAAAACATTCCTTAAAGCTGTGGTCCACCTGATCCCATTACAATCTCAAATACCCCAGTATAGCTTTAGAAAAAGTTTTCCCGTGTCAGACTTACACACATGGTTTATCACAGCTGTAAGACACCGGTCTATGAAAGTGAAGTTAGACCATTAAACCAACCACCACCAGTGATAGGGTATCAGGAAGCAGTGTGATAAAAACAAAAAAACAAAAAACAAAAACAAGATGTCGTGCAGGACAGCCAGTGATAATGTGGCTGATGCTAATAAGAGAAGTAAAAACACTGATTTTAAAGCCTTTGTTGTCACTTCTTTCAACTGGAATGTGAACAGGAATGGCTATAAAATTCTAATTTCCATCTCAGTAAAAGTTATTTTCCAATTTCTATGTATGGCAATGGCACCTACCCTGCATGCTAGTTTCTTTGCAATGTGGACGATTTCTCCATTGTTGTCCATCACCTCATACCTGCCGCTCTCACTGGAGTTCTCAGAAGAGTCGTCTCCTCCTGCCAGACGCTCAGGAACAGCCCCACTGACCCGCATCAGCTCCACGTGTAGTCTACCTGCAACCTAGAGAGCAAACCACAGCCTGTACCATCGCCTTACCTTGTTTAACACAAGGTAAATAATGCCCCATTTCTACTGCCTGGCACTCCGGGCTACGGCTCCCCATGGTAACAAAACAGGTTTCAAATGGTCGCCCCAGCTGCTGAGCACGGCTATCTGGTCAGGCTTTGTATCTCATACTCGACGTTGCCAAAAAAAAAAAAAAAAAAAAAAAAAAAAAAACAGTACCATCTCCTTGCCTTATTTAAATAGGTTACCAAAACAACAACTCCGCCACCAAGGATACAGGAGCAGTGTGAACTACATTCACAGAATGCAGAACAACTTCTTGAAACAAACATCCATTCAAAGTGTCAACCTCAATATGGAAACCGCATAAGGTCAAAGGTTAAGGTGAAGGTCACCAATACATTTATCATGCAAGGATTTTACAACTGTCTGACATACGAGGCTTTGATACTGTGGTGACACTAGCATTGTAAAATTGCATGAAAGGGTTATTTCATTTTTCTTTAGGATTCCTTGCCTTTCAGCAGGTGTTTCTTTATTCTTTGTCTTTAAATAAGTGTAATTTTCGCAAAAAAAAAAAACCATAATTGAAGGATACAGAACTTTTTTGACATCCAGCTATTTTGACATTAGCTACCATACATACTTCAAAATAGCAACCCAGAAAGGTCAACAGATGTTTATTGCATTGTTTTTCCTTTTACCTCCCCCTGCTGGCTGATGATGGGAACTGCATACTGAAGCTTGACGTCATGGAAAAGACACTCCAAGAAAACATTAGCTACACCAATGAGGTTATGGTTTTCCTGGGCCTCATAGAAAGGGTCACCCTGTTTGTCGTTGAGCTTGCTTTGCTAAAAGAAAATGTCAAAGGTGAGGTGGATTTTAGTTGTGGGTTACGTCAGATTGCAGACACTGAATTATATCTAAAACATGAAAAATAAAGTCCAAGTAATTATAAAAGGCCTTAAAAAACATACAATTCAATGATATAAAAATAATAACAACAACAAAAAAAAAAACATTGTAGGTTGGAGGTATTGTGCTCTAAATACTGTTTTGGCTACAAAAGTCACTAGCCCTTTTTAGAAAGTGTTGTGTGTGCATTCTGCAATTTTCAAGTATTCCTGAGCTGCTCTGTAGGCTGTAAGGTTGCAGCACTGCTTGTGCCAATTATCCTCTCCTGCACTTAAAATATTATTCACAGAAACAGACCGTACTCAGCAACTACTAAAGAGTAACTATGGAGATATTATTTTCTAACCTCAGAATTGTGTTGTTTGTTTTAGGCACAGAATGACATCTATACACAGTATAAAATATAATGGAATTTTGAGCAGTTGTAAACTACAGTACACCCTCGCTATAACAGCCTTTATTATAACAAACTTTTGGCTGTAATGAACTAAATAAAAATAAAAAAGCTAATATAAACAGTAACACTATGTAACACAATTTTTGTTCCTGGGTAGTAAGTGTTATTTCCTAATTGCTTATACCTCAAAAGTATAGAAAATGGCTATTATTCCCCACAAACTTTGCTTTTGTGACCAGGACAGTGATATTTTGAAATTTACCTATTTCCAATGAGAAAACAACATATGAATCCAAATTAACATGCATTTATACAAAAGTAATACAAAAATGACTACAAAAGATTTAGAAGGGAGTAGTTTTTCGAGATTTATGATTATACTGTACATCACTTTCACGAATCAGCCCCCAAATGTAGTCTCCCATCATGTTCTCGTTATACTGTCCTTGGTAGCGGCGTTCAAAGTCCAGTATATCCTGGTGGAAGCGCTCGCCTTGCTCCTCTGAATACGCTCCCATATTCTCCTTGAATTTATCAAGATGAGCATCAAGGATATGGACTTTGAAGGACATCCTACAGCCCATTGTTCCGTAGTTCTTCACCAGAGTCTCAACCAGCTCCACATAGTTTTCGGCCTTGTGATTGCCCAGGAAGCCCCGAACCACTGCGTAAAAAGCTGTTCCAAGCCGCTTTCTCCTTACTAGTGAGCTTCTTGGGGAATTCATTGCACTCCAGGATCTTCTTTATCTGTGGTCTGACAAAGACATCGGCTTTGACCTTTGCCTCAGACAGCTTACGGAAGAAGTCTTGAAGGTACTTGAAGGCTGCCGACTCCTTATCTAGAGCTCTGACAAATTGTTTCAAATTGCAGTGGTGGCATCAGCACCTTCCGGGGGTCCACCAGTGGCTCCCACTTGACGTTGTTCCTCCCCACAGAGAACTCGGTCCGCTGTGGCCAGTCCCGCCTGTGGTAGTGCGCCTTGGTGTCCCTGCTGTCCCAAAGGCAAAGATAGCAGGGAAACTTGGTAAAACCGCCTTGGAGACCCATCAGGAATGCCACCATTTTGAAGTCTCCTATGACCTCCCAGAAAAATGCAGATATGTATCCACTTAGGCAGCTGGAACTAAACTGAACTGGTGGGTTTAAGGCCCCTGTATTTATACTAATATTTATATTACTGTAAAGTTCTAGAAAGTTCTAGAAGTTACTCCAAATTTACTCAGCACTGAATCTATCTGGGATGTTCTGGAAAATAGGTACATTTCAAAATATCACTGTCCTGGTCACAAAAGCAAAGCTTGTGGGGAACAATAGCCATTTTCTATACTTTTGAGGCATAAGCAATTAGGAAATAACACTTACTACCCAGGAACAAAAAAAAAAAAAAATGTTACACGGTGTAATATAAAAGTTCAGCTTCAATTCAGGATTTTTGCTTTTTGTACTGCGTTTTAATTCTTTAATAAATAGGATGAAGCAGAATACTGCATGCATGAGACGTCCAGGAGGTAAGTAAGTTCCAGTACTTACGATCTCCACATTGTTCTCTTTCCAGTCGCGGTAGTGGTCTCTCATATCCACCAGTTTGTTCTCCAGCTTTTCGATGGTCCACACCTGGGTGCCTTTCCTTTTTCTCCGTACCTGGATAGCCGGCTCACTCACGATAGCGCCTCGCTGGAAAAGCAAAGGGACAATATAATACAAAATAAAAAAAAAAAAAAAAAAAAAACTCTGTCCAGTCACAACAAGCATTCATTCTGCATTCTACTATAGCAAAATTTAACTATAATCTGCAATATCTCTGGATCACACACATTTAGATTCTGTTTTCGCTCAAATATACCTGTTCTCAATAAAATACTTGAATATTTTACTTAGAAAAATGTACTTTTCACTCAAAAAAGTACTGTACTGGTTTCATTAGTCTTTTTGCTGTAGAAAGAGAGATGCACCCTAATTACTGAAAAGTGCCTTAAGCCATGAAACACCATACATGTACTTACTTATTTGAATAACTATGACTTATATTTTTCAATAACTTTTATTCAAAAAGTGTGAAGCTTGAAAGAAACATTTTCAATATTTTGGATTTCATTTCAGCTTTAAAATAAAAATAAAAAGTTAATAACTCACTTGTTTTAACCCTGAAGCAACAAAAAACAACCTGTGCCACAGTTGCGCAGATTGCAGTTAGTTTCACTACTCTGGACAAGTAAATATTTCAGATAAAATCACCTTTCTGTTAGCGCTGAGGTTGGCAGCTGGAATCTGGAGCGTCACCTGGTAGTCTGTGTTCTTCTTCATTTCCTCCGCTAAGAAGTTAGCTTCTCGCACAAGTGCATTGGCTCGGACTACTTGCTCGCGCAGCTTGGATAAACTCTGCCTGAACAGCTCATCTCTAGAACAACAAAGAGAAAATCAATTATTACCTTTTTTTTTTTTTTTTACCGATACAAATGAAGTCTGGATTTTTAAACAAGTAGTTTTTGGGTCCTCAGGAGGACCAGTAAATAGACCGTGACAAGGAAGTATCAACAATATAGCTTTTTTTTGGTAAATATTAAAAGTTCATGTTTATATCACATTTTCTTTTTACTGTTTTCCCCACATTTGCTTAGATTAGAATGTGCAGTACAATAGGTGCCATTTTAAACCATAACTATGTTTGTATTTGTTTTATTAGTTAGAGCAATTACAGAATAATTCCTTCCCTCTGAAAGTATTTTTTTGTAATATAGAGAAATTAACAAGAATGTTAGAGTACACCTAACAACAGATTTACAAAATACATAGGAGGTAGACTTAAAAGTAGTCAAACCCGTTTATTACACTACTCAGGGGACCACCAAAAAGTGGTGAGCATTTGTTCAAAACTCAAGATAAACAAGGTCAACATGTCTTTTTTTAATTCATTTTCTAACAGCAGTTACACTTTTTTTTTTTCTTTTTTCAACTGGTGCACCAGGGACAAAACCTTAACAAAATAGGGACCATCTTGTTTGAAATGATTAAAACAAACAAAAAAAAAAACTACTACCTTTCTTCAGACCAGAGCTTGACCTTCTGCTGGTCGGTCTGAGAAGTGAAGGAGAGCCTGTCAATGCTGCTGTGGTGCTGTCGCTCTGGGGAGAGCTGCTGCCGGAGCTGCTCCAGCTCACGCTCATACATCACGCGCTGCTCCTCCAGGGCATTCTTCTTCTCCTCCAGGTACTGCTTCTCCAGGACCTGCACCACGTTCTGAATGGGGTCTGCAGTGAGCACAGAGACGAGTCATTATACAACCATTGAGGAAATCCACTTGGCGGGCCACTTTAAATGCCAAGTCTGAGAGCCTACCTCAGACCCATTTGATGATTCTGGGAAAGTAAATTTACTTCATTTACCAGGCCATATATAAGAACAGATTACTCTGGCTAAGGTTTTTTTTTTTTTTTCTCTCATATCCCATTTCTTCATATCGCTGAAGGGTAAAGCAGTATACCCAACTGCATTGCATCACAAAACAACACTGCCTGTTATACTAAAAGCATTGAAGTTAACAGCACGTTTGAATATTGGACATGTGTATTTGTTTAGTTATTTGTATTGTTTAATTATATTTGTTAATGGTTTTATTATTAATTGTCCCCTGCACCTGGCGATCATTGTAAATTAGAGCCAGGTGTAGGATATTTAAAGAAAGCAGCCAGTTTGTTCTGGGCTGCTGTGTGAATAAGCCCGACTGCGTGTGTGTGAGTACAGCCGTAGTTAAGAGAAAGGTAGTAAAAAACCTTTTGTTAAATTAAGAAGAAACTGCGTGTTTTTGTTTGTTTGGTTTTGTTTAACAGGTAAACAGCTTAGCTGTCCTGTTTTATAGTTTATGTTCCTGTGTTTTGTTAGTTAGTGTTCGTGAGAGCTAGGCGTTTGTGTTCATTTATTTTTATTTTTGTAGTATTAAAATTAGCACGTCAGCGCTTTTGAAAACAAGTGCCTGTGTCCTGGGTCTACTTTTAAAGGGGCAACAAACCGCAGAGAGTGAGCCCGGTTCACAGTATGGATGGCGTGAAGTCAAAGGGACCCAATTAAAGAATTCAGATTAAAATAAGACATTCAAACCTTTGGTTGTGCAACATTTATCTTCAGAATTTTCTAAGATTATTTCCAGATTTTATTTATGAGCTTACACTGGTATATGTGTAGGGCCTCTATATTAAAGGCAAAATATCAACTCTATATTATATAATAATGATTAAACATTGCTTGACTGGCAATAACAGTGCAAAGCGGTTTTTTTTATACTGACTGCCAAAGACTTTGGTAAATTAACCTCTACACTCTAGTTCAACTGCAAGTAATAGTTTGGCTAATGTGTTCACCTGTGTTACTACTACTACAACTACTACTATTATTATTATTATTATTATTATTATTATTATTATTTACAGTTGTTCAAAACAATACTACAATACTTGGGTGGCTTGGAGGTAAAAAGATAACTTATCTTTTTTTAAAATTGTGTTTCCTTTACTAATAAAACACTAAAAAAGGAGTCAATATTTTCAAGATTGCTTGTACATTCTTAAAAAAATAGACTTTAAAAAAAGAAGATACAAATAATGTGTGCCTGATGGCATCAGACTTAAAAACACACAGAGTTATTACTCAGGCCTGTAAAAAGGAATTACACTTTAGAAAGACTTTCAGATAAAATGAAGATGCAGCATTCATTTTCAGAAAACCCTCACCGTTACTGTTCAGGGTTTTCATCATAACTTCCATCTGGGCAAACTCATAGCTGTAGTCTTGTTCAGAGGAAGCCTCGCTGGCCGTCTCCACGTCGTGGTCTGACTCTCTTTCGACCTCTTTTAATCTGTCCCTTCTCTTCCGCTTGGGCAAATTGATTCTACAGCAAACAGCACAAAAAGAGTTGAGAGGAAGGAAACCCTTTCCATTGATTCAGCAATACTACATAGTCTGTATATGGAAATAACAGATCATGAACCGTTTTCCTAAATGTTCTCACACCTCACATGGACACAGTTATTTAACATTCTTCCCATGCAGACAATGCAAAGGATTTAAATGTGTTTTTTCTGCTGCATGATCTACATGGGAAGTATGCTGAATAACTGGGATAATGTCCATTTGCCTAAGCGGTCACAGAAAAACTGCATTCCTAGATCACGAGAACCTTGAGTCAAGAGAATTTGGGTAAAGAATGTTTATCTAAACATATGTATGTTCCCTGACCTACTTTCATAGGATCTAATTAGTGCTAATAAACATGTAAATTTCCAATCTAATTGTTTAAAATTCTATAAAAATCTAACTGTACTATATCTAAATATGTAAACATGACATCTGAATATCGTTGCAAATGCCGCCACGATTACCTAAGGGATAATAATGCCTCCCTCCACCAAAAAAAAACAAACATACACATTACCGAAAGAAGTGGTTGTTTCCCCACAGTATCCGATCCCCATGCCACAGGTGGGCTAAAGAGTAGATCACTGTTCCATTTACACAGGTTCTGTTCAAAGAAGAAAAATAGAATGTGAATCTTTCATTTTCTAAGCCATTTCAAATATGCATTCCACACATATGATATGATTGGACAAGTTAAAATTCCATTCAGACAAGAATATCAGAGTCTGGGAAAAAAACAACAGGTCTTCACTCATCATGGAGGCAAGTCAACCTCTAAATCTGCACTGCACCCTAGTGAATCTGTGAATCTGCGCTGCCACTGAATGATTTTTCCAGTCTCCCTGTTGGTCATCAGTCATTAAACTATTGGGCGAGTCATTATTGATTGTCAAAGAAAATCAGTGAATACCCAACACTTATATTTGAATAATAATTTAAACGCTCCAGACAAAGCCAAAAGTCCTTGCACTTTGATGTACTTGAACAAAAGACACTTTATGAAGAATGATTAGTATTTGAATTAGGAACTGTGTTGGGCATTTCTACTAAAACATATTGTAGCGTATAGTTTAACCCACTCCAGTGCAGGTGTGATTATATATATATATATATATATATATATATATATATATATATATATATATATATATACACTATTGCTTTAAATGGAGAACACAGTGAACTCCAGGGACAGAGATTGAAATACAGAACACACACACACACACACACACAAGATGAACTGAACAGTAAATATTTGTACTTTTGGCCTTGGGTCTTCATTGGCATGCAGAACAGAGCATATGATTTAATTAGATAAGCATGTATGCCTTTTATAGAAACCACCTGTATTCCTGTGCGTTTCATTTTCATTTAGGAGGTTAATTAAACTAAACAGGGTTTTGGAAGCAGAGGTTATCCTCTAAACCACAGAAATAAGAAGTGTGAAAGCACATCATAAATAACTTACAGTATACAGTACACAAGCATATGAGCCATTATTTATTTGAGAAGTGAATTTAAAAGCTGAATGCTCATCTCATCATAGCAGCCTTACACTTAAAAACCCTCAACGGCTGGCTCTACAGTATGTACAGATCCCTGCCAGAATACTTTTAACACTCGAAGACATACTGTACTATGGCTGGTGTAGTCAACAGACAACTAGAAAAGAACACACGCCTGGCTTAATATTGGGTTAGCCTTTCTTATCATGGGATTGTTCTTGACCTGTCCTGAAGTTTACTGCATCTATAAATATAGGACCCCCCCCCAAAGAGAAAAAACAGACCAATGATGCAAAATCCAACCTAAAACTTACAGATTAATGAATTCATTAGCATAACCTGCTTCACTAGCATGGCCCTTATAAATAGGTAATGAAAAGCCAAGAATCATAAGAGACAGCAATTTAAAGTTCTCGTCAGCTGACCCACCATTATCAGTAAAGTAGCAATGTACTGTCACATAGGAGTGACTGAAACATGGAGCCTCTATTGAGAAGTTTAGAGCCCTAGCAATACAAAACAGCAAATGAGGTTATTGAGAGTTTGCTAGGAGAAAGAGAATCTCTTGTATGAGCATCATAGGGTATGCAATTCGTGCTTTCCCCTGAAACAATGCTGGTTCACTAACTGAAAAGAGTGGTGCACTGTGGGAAAACACTATGATGCTCAAAAAGAAACTCTTTCTCCTGGCACTCTCAGAAACTTAATTTTCTGTTTTGCATTGACAGGACTCTGAATGTTGTAAATAAAGGCTTCATGTTCCAATAGCTCCCACTAGGATATTCACAAGGTACATTATCTTGCCCTTGATTAAGGCTCTCAAGTATTTTCCAGCTGAGTTACACCCTGTGATGTGTGAATAAAAATATATAAATAAATCGGGAGTATATAAAAGCTACAGGACAGAGAACAAGGTGGGATATAGCAATGGCAAACTCTGCAGGGTGTTCTGACACTAACATTACATGTAAACCATTTGATACCACTTTGAGTTCTGTTAAATATCCTTTTTCTGAAACAGCTACTGTTCAATTTGCTGTGCATTCACAATTGTTCAGCTTTCTTCTTTGCGAGGATGGCTGGAAGGCAGTCAGTGCTAAGCGCGGGGGCTATGATCTGGTTCTGGAATTCACAATAGAGAACATTGTTTCACATGGTTTACAGCAACAATGTGCTTGGTTATTGATGCAACGCTAATAAGGTATGCAGGTCGACTACAAAAATAAATCCTATTCTAAAAGATCAATGAAGCTTACGGTATTTAGTGCACTTCTTGAACAGCTGCAGAAATAGGGCAACCCAAGAATTAGTTAATAGCCTTTCAAGATCATTTTCGCTAACACTAATGTATAGGTTTTTAGTACTTTGAATTAAAAAGTCTTTATAAATGAGACTCCTGTTGCAGATCAGCATTCAGTATCCCACCCGTATACGCTCTTTTACAGCAATGATGTCTTTGTTATAAGCATCCCACTGTGACCTTGTGGCAGAGCAAAGCTCTGCTGTTTAGAAATTGGCAGGGATGGGGTTAATTTCCCCTACCTGCCTGGGTTTATTATGTTCAGGTGGCTGGGGTTGATTAGTTGATTAAATGATTAACTTAATTAATGATCAATCAGCACCCAGCCACCTGACATAAAAGGAGGCCTCTGCTTCCCATTAGGAGGAGGGAGCTGAGGAAGCAGGTTGTTGGTTGTTGGTTGTTGGTTGTTGGTTGTTGGTTGTTGGTTGTTGGTTGTTGGTTGTTGGTTGTTGGTTGTTGGTTGTTGGTTGTTGGTTGTTGGTTGTGTTGAATTTTGAAATTTTGAATCCAGTGAAAGCATTGCCCAGCCTGGAAACCTTATTTTTTTTGTAAGTTTTGCTTTTTGGTTTTGCTTTATTTGTGTTTGAACCTTTTTGTTTTGCCCTTGTGCACTTTATTTTTGTGTTTATTTATAATAAAATCGTTATTTTTTTGAACTGCAGTCTGTCTCTGGGCCTCTATCCACTCGCCAGCCTGCCACAGACCTATTATAAAAACTCACATTGAAAAGTCTGCATACACAAAACAATGATTCCTGAGAGCATTAGCAAACTTCCATCAGGGTCTAGATAACTGACCTTGTCTTACATTAACCTTAACTGTAGCAATGGTGACTAACCTTACAGTACCTGTAGCAACATCGTACGTCATTCATTGCTGCTTTAACAAAATTCAATGGACACTGTTACACATTCCAGACTGCGCATTTATTATATTCTTAACAAACACATCCTGTTTCAGTCCTATTAGATTAAACAGAATGACTGTAGTGTCTTAATTTTTATTTTTCAGTGCTCAACTAAAGTAAAATTTAAGAGGGTATTACCTGGCATTCTCAATTGGAGTGAGAGCTACATCTCCATCTGCAGCAATCTCAAGAATGCAGTGCTCTAGCTGAATTCCAATCCCAAACAACTGGATGTCCTGAGATGTGTCCGCACCTACTCTGTTGTGTTCCTGTTAAAATAAAATGTTTACATTAAAACAAAATATAACATTTTACACACACACACAGTAGTGAGGATTTGCTACCTGCCTGCAAAGTAGGTATCAAAATGGTCTTATTCAGTAGCTGTTTATTCAACTAATAATTATATACAAAAATTCCAAAAATAAACACCTACCTACTGTTTGAAATAGACCGAATATCCCAGACTATCACATAGTAGGCCTATGTTTAAATCAGAAAGTATTTATTGAAAACCACCTTATGCTCAACTAAGTAACAGAACTAATGCAATTCCTTATCAAAATGTATTTTGTTTTATCCTTAAGTTCTACAAGAATGCATCCGTATTCATCATCTAAGCATTTAATATGCCATAATTATGGTAAACCAGGTTATGTTTCATTGGTGCAAATTAAGTGGTACGGAATTATCCTCTTCTTGACTGCGATTTCGGTAACTATAACAAATCATACACACTTACAAAGACAGTGAATTAACGTGTGCCACATTATCATTGAATCCTGCATTGTATGACCTTATAAATTACAGTACAAGGTTACAATAGCAACCGCACTGTTTTAACATAAAACAAACAAACAAACAAAAAAAAAACACGCACGCACACAAAACAGAACTTTATAGAGCTGTATCATCATTGCTAAGGCATAGATTGACAAAAAAAAAAAAAACTAATAAACTAATAAACTAAACTCCACTTTAGTTTAAATGGGCTGTCTCTCATATCTACTATGGGCAAAGTGTAAGGGTATTTGCATGTGCTACAAAATCCCAGACTACACACAACTGTATCTGACAAGGCAGTCTCAAAAGAGAACAAACTTCATTTGTGATTTCCAACTCCAACTCCCCTGAAATCTTTGAGGAATGGTCACTTACAACACCAGAACAATTTAAATACCAGGCTTAAACAGTGTGGTCCTCACTGCCCTTCACCCCGCTGTCTGACCTGTGTTTCTACTGTTGCCCATGCAGATACAAGATACCCAAAACATTATTTTTATTGTCTTTCAGGGAAAATACACACAACTGAAATTCCATGTTTCAATCAGAATATACTTTAAGAAACTCACATCAGCAATATGACTTAATAATAACCACAATTAAGTAATTACAGTTTGGAACTATATGTTTTATTATTATTTGATAATTAAGCAGACACCATTACCTAAAGCGACTTACAGTAACTGGGGTGTGTGAACTATGCATCAGCTGCAGAGTCACTTACAACAACGCCTCACCCAAAAGACGGCGCACAAGCATGTTAAGTGGCAGTGAGTCAGTGGGGGAGCCGGGATTTGAACTCTTTTCTTCAACCACTGGATCACACAGCCTCCCAGTTTAGTTTTACTGTGCTCCTGTCCCTTACTATGTAGCTCGTTGCTTTAGGACAACAGAAGCAACAGACTTATAAAGCAGAGTAACAACCATCAATGGATTTCAATTATAACCCTCTCAAGGACATCCCTGTGATAAAAGATCACTTAATCATTACTGGAAAGGACATCAAAGCAAACTATTCCTATGTTCCCATTATACCAACAGTGCTGGTAATAATACCACATTGCCTTGAAACACTGTGTGAAATGGTTACTAACTACTGCACTTGTAACATCTCTCAGGAGTGTCAAACTATATCATGTTATATGTCTTTTATAAAAAACAGTGAGATAAAGGAAGGCCTACTCAACCCTGTTACTGGGTAACCTCAACACAAACTTTAAGGTAAAATGCTTCTAAGCATGTACTATAGACCCGTAAAGAAGGATTGGGAATAAAGTCTGACTTAAACCACAATCACACAGTTACATACAGTCAACCCCTTTAAATATCTGCAAACATAAAGGATGATGGGAAAGGCCAGATAGCAACCAAATCATTTTAAAGCTGTATGCACAATTATAAACCGATAAACTGAAACTTGGGAAAACCGACATACAAAAACACCCGTAATACTATTAACAAAAAAAAAGGGTTACCATTAAAAAAAAAAAAAAAAAAAAAAAAAAACTGCAAATACTGTACTACTAATAAAACACAATTTCTAGGGTCCTACTCTGAGTACAGAGTATCCACTCTCTTCTCTCAGCCTTTGTATCAGGACTGGAGGATTTTCTCTTTTATGCCTACAGCAGGTCTAAAAAAAAGGAAAGTCATTAATATTTATTACTGCCCATTTCTGTCAGCTGGCACCTGGATGTAGACCCACTGCAGACACAGCTAGAGGGGAATTAACCCTTTACATACAAAACCAATAATTACAATACGGTGTAAAACATTCAGCGCCCAAGTTTCTAACTCTCGCTCAGCTATCTTCTGTGACAGCAAGGAATTATTTATTAGGCGTTTATCATAAAAAAAAAGAATTAAAACACTTCAGTAGTTTGAGTACAATGTGATTGCAATACTGCCATTTCTTTTCATTCAATGCAGTCTACAGTACATAAACTTATCACACAAAACAAATTAAAGTGCAAGCAGACAGGGCCTCTTTGTAAAAGTGCATGTTATCCTATAAAACTATCTTCTATCAGCACACCAAGTGCCACAAGCAATACCATTTTCTAGTGACTGCATGATCACTAGTGAAGCAACGACACCAGTTCTTACCTTTAAATAGTAGACCAGAAGCTCATTAAGGGCAGGGTCGGCATTCAAGTTGACTAGAAAACATTTATCCTCTCCGACCTTGATACCAGAGGACTCAAGAGAAATTCCCATACTCTCGAGCTGTTTCTGCCTCTCCTGCAGAAATTAAAACAATTCCCACGGGTGTCCAAAATGATTAACATCAAAACGGTGCAAGAGATCTTCCCTACAGGTCTAGGTCTATACAAACCATTCCAATTACAGTTCTATTAGAAAGGTCAACTTGCATGGAATTTTTAAAACCTCTATCTATGATTATTATTTTTTTTAAATTCAGAACTATACAAAAAAAAAAAAAAAAAACCTCCAAATACAGAAACTAAATGGAACTGAACTGTGGTGGCAGACAGTGAATATTGTACCTGTGCAATTTCTTCAGTTTTTCGAAGTTTCTCCTCCCAGGTTACAGTCATTTCTTGGATAAGTTTTTCAGATTCTTCAAGTTTTTCTTTCAGTTCTGGTGCTTTCATTGACTTAAACACCAAAACAGAATTGCTTTCTCACTGAACTGGTACACACTCACAATAAAAAAAATTAATTCCTTTGAGATAATTTGTATATTTTTTTTCACATAGTGTCAATATATAACAAATTATGACACACCTATCTATTTACAATACAATTCCCCCTTTTTTTTAAATATAAAATTCAGGTGTAGAGAATTTTTAATTTGTGAGTTAAAATATTTGGCTAGATTCACTAAGCTTTTGCCCCAGTGCCAATCAGTAATAATAATAAAAAAACGATTGTTTCAAAAACACAAAACAATGAACATATTACATTTTTATGATTGTTCTTTTTTATGTTGACTGAACTGGCAGAATCAAATTCTTTCACACACATGTATTTATTTTACCTCAGCTTGTGATAGTTGCTCCCTCAGCTTTTCCACTTCTTCCCTCAGCTCTCTGATGATCCTGGCGTTGGGGTCCTCATTCACCACGGCGTGGTTGACTATCCTCTTGGCCCTGTCTGCGTATCTCAAAGTGGAAAGCGTTTCCTCGTAGTTGTCAGCGGCCGGGCTCACTGTAGCTATCATGGCAGTTTTGCTGTTTCCTCCCAAGTTATCCTATTTCAAATGAGAGTGAATGCAACTTCTTTAAGACTATTACCTCAGAAAGGGTTTCATCAAGGATTTAAGGAACATTTTAAGAAACAAACTTGATTAAGCAATGTTGACAAGTATTAAATGTACTAATATCAGTTTGCACATAAGTGATACTGAGAAAAAAGGTGCTAAAAGATACTAATCATGAAATGGATACGAACAATAGCAAGATTATCACAGACATATCAAATATTTACATAAAATACAGACAATTAAAAAAATAAATACAATCACAGTAAATAAACCTGTTGTGAAAAAATAAACACAGCATGCAGAACAGGTAATTTTCCTTTGCAGTTAATTGCCATTTTAAATTAATATTATCTTAAAGCATTATCAGTTCCCCAAAAGTGTAAAATGCAGTACAGTGCATATGACTTAATTTGTACCTTATGTTTGCTAAAAAAAACATCGCACTCATTTCATTTTATGTAAATAATGGTTTTCAAAATGTAAATGGTATGAAGTTACAAATGTGTCACTGATAGCAGAAACCATTTTCCTGCGCCACTATCAGACAGATAAAAACGGATCACGTCTGCGTGCAGCTGGTTCCAAATTATTTATTTGGTAAACTATTTACATAATAACTACTGTCTTACCTTGAGCAGCCAAGTAAGAACTGAGTCTCTGTAAGGCACAAACTTGGTTTTCCCCTTCCCCGCTGACTGGTCAGCTAATGCAGAAATAACCAACCCCAATGTGGTAAGGGACCTAGTGGTACACACACGAACCAAAACGTACATTGGAATTAAATACAAAATACATTTCATTTAAAAACGTTATTGGAAAAAGGCCATAATCCATGGTTCGCTCGTTTACAACAGCGTCCAACAATAACAAATTACAATCACATAAAACACACAGAATACATGTTTAAAACTCTACACAACATCCTATACATACACAGGGCTTTTTCAGATAATGAAACACATATTTTAACTGACAACGGGAAGTCTCTGATCTAAGTCCCATCGGCAATGCATTCCAATCTGAAACTGCAGCAAAAGCAAAAGATTTCCTTTCCAGTAGCACTTTTTACTAACAGTATTTTAAAATATTTGGTACCACAAACACTTTGTAAGCTGTAACAACAGGTAAACTCCTGGAATAGATTACTCAAATAAGCAGACAGCTTGTTAAGCATCCCTTTAAATAGAATCTGATTCCAGTGATAGTTCCTTCCATGATCAGGTCAGATCAAGTTTAACCTAGACTACAAGGTACAGTGATGTTCTAAAGGAGTACACTGAAGAACAAATCTACAAATCCTGTTAAACACTGTATCAATCTTATTTATTAATAGCACACATATAAACAAGTAATTATTAAAGTGTATTCTTTTCACAAATTCTAGAGATAAAAACAAAAAAGTACAGGACAGAAGGACAGATCTACTACAACCTACATTTACATTATTTTGATTAACTTTGTGCAGTCTGAACCCATGATTCAGTTGAGAATATGTGGAAAGAGTTGAAAATTGCTGTTCACCAAAGGTCCCCATCCAACTTAATGGAGCTTGTGCAATTTTGCAAAGAAGCATGGGCAAAAATTGCAGTGCCCAGATGTGCAAAGCTGGTAGAGACTTATCCAAATAGACTCATGGTTGTAATTACCGCCAAAGGTGCCTTTACCAAATATTGACTCAAGGGGGTAAATACTTATGCAGTCAATTATTTTCTGTTTTGTATCTGTAATTAATTTAGAACAATTTGTAGATTTTATTTATCACTTTGACATTCTGGACTTTTTTGTGTTGATCAGTGGCAATCCATTTTGATTCCATGTTGTAACAATAAAATGTTGTAAAGTCCAAGGGGGGGTGAATACTTCTGAGAGCCACTGTACGGTTAAATGCTTAGAGTTATGTTTTGTGCGTGTGGCATGGAGGGGTCCCCCAATTTTCTTGACAAATTAGTGAGCACATACAGATAAGCAAGGGGGGAATTCAACAAAAAAGTGCAGGTACTCATTGCAGGTATTCATATGCGCAGCTGGGTGAAGCAGACTTGTGGTTCAGTTTTCTTTTTTATTTATTTTTACACACGTACACACACACATATATAAATAAGACAATTTGGTGCCAATAAAAAAACACTTCTAAATGTATAGATAGATACACAATACATCTTTTAATGCAAAATAAGAATTAAGTAACTGATAAAATATAACTAATTAGTGAAAGCTTTGCACCCTGTGCTTGTATCACTCAGTCATGTTCTGTAATATAACACTTAAGTTAAACCTTAAATGATACGCATTAACAAATATTACACTGTGCAATAATTGCTGTAGAGGGTTTTGTTTCAAGATAAAAGGGGTGATATTATAATAAACACAATTGTATTAAAAAACAACTGTGCTATGAAACAATTCTGCAAAAAAGGTCCAAGTCAAACAATGCACAATAGGTGCTGAAATACTACTCTTTAAAAAAAAAAAAAAAAGTAGTGTGCTCAATTTAAAATGTCAAATATTTTTTACCCCTCACTGCAGCAATTCCCCACATAACTCAGGAGAACTGAAGGTTCAGTGGGCACCTTCCTATCCCACGACCAAGCCAGCTACTTATTTTTACACCCAGGAACTTGAGAGTGGATACCAGCGAGCTACCGACCTCAGGACATGCCAGCCCTGCAGGTGTCCGCTTTTGAGCTCTCTGGGCGCCTGGCCAGCAGGGTTCGTTGTAACGCAATCAGGAGAAACAGCCCCTTCTGGTTTTGCTTCTCTAACCCACGGGAGCACCAGAGCCAATGTGTCATGCTCGTTAGAATCCCTAGCAAAGGCTGTTTACTTCGCACAGCCAGGACGCGCACCTGGACTCGTCCATTTTAATCTCTGCAGTATTCTCTGAAATAATCGCCATACCTTCCAGACCCTGGGTACTCAGCTACAACAGGACCTGGCCATGTTACATTGATAGCCTTGGATTAGAACATATAGCCCTATTTATGTATTTCTTTTTTTCACTTGTTACTTACCCTACAATAATATATTATGTGTGCTTCTCTGTTGTGTTTCTGTCTAGATTAATTACCATGAATTAATAAAAAAAAAAAAAAAAAAAAAAGCTTTTGAAAAGGCTTCTCAAAGCAGAAGAAGAAGAAATGGGATGGAATTATGTCAGTTACACATAAATGTACACCTCCTTGAATTAATTTTTCATTATGGCATGGCCATCTTCCCGAGTGGCTTCTTTTGATACTGTTTTAAAAATATCTGTTTCAACAGCTACGCATTTGATGGTCATCTTCTTTTAACCAACTTCTTCAACTCCAGCAATGCTTATAAGGATTCACACTGGAAACTGACTGGGCTATGGACCAATAACCTTGATGTTTTCACTCCCATTTCAAAATATCAAAAGCAACTTTTATTGCATGCTTCAGCCAAAACAAAACCGGAAGAAACCTCTTAGTATTGTTGACACACTTTCTGACAAACGGCCTCTTCAATTAATTTTTTTGTGTGCTACTAAAGTCGGAAATCATTTTAAATAAGTGTCACTACATTTGTTCACCAGTGTATATCAGTCCTCACTTGTTTATATTGCTTCCTTCCTTCAGTCGCTCCCCCGCTGCTCCCGTTTTTGACGCCCTCTCACTCCCGGCCAAGTCCACCAAACTAACTTTGCTCACCTTCTCTCCAGAGTTCTAAATAAAACAAAAAGGCAGCACATATTTGAACACTATTTTCTCATTTACCTTTTAATGAACAAAATAATTACATTAATCCTACCTGTTCTACAACTACAATAGCTACATGAACATACAGGTTTAAAATAAACAATTGTTATAAGGAAATAATTATATCTGTACCACATAACTGACAAAGCATGTCAGTCAACAGGAGATAGATTAATGACAGGGTGAAGCTGTTGAACAGGTGTGGCACACTTCGCTCTACCAGTAAAAATGACCAGGAAACTGCAACATAATCTGAAAGCATGGCTTGCAAAAAAATATATATTTTTTGTAATCTATTGTAGTACCAACTATCATGTTTTAATATAAAAGATACTTGAAACTATAACAATGTGTTTCATTCAGAACTGCACATTTGAGACATAAGTGTGCAAAAGATACGATTCACAGAATCATCATGTTAACTACAAACACTTTAAACCTGTAGAGATCCAGAGTAGCCAAAAGGCCTCCAGTACACTATAAGAAAACCCTTTGTGACACATTATATATATATATATATATATATATATATATATATATATATATATATATATATATATATATATATATCATACATTCACAATTTTCTTTTCAAGCACACAGTAACTTGCTTAACAGTAATTGCACTGTTCTTAATATTTTATTGATGAACCATTTTAACTGGTTTTGCTCAAAATCCAAACAATGCCATGAATGACGCATTAAAGCTGTATCATGCCATATATATATATGGAAATTTCATCATGCTTGGCTCATTACCTAGCTTGAAAAACATCCACCGTCTAACATATTTCAAAATGAGAAATACATTATTTATTAACATACTAATTCATTTTTCCACTCAAGTGTATTAAATGTAATGGTAAAGAATACAAATAGATTTTTCAAAGGTAGAAAGTGGTTTAACCATGTCTACCTAGGTGGTCTTTGACCTACCCATATAGAACATTGTGCCTGTTATCCATACCTTCGAAACACTCGAAACATACATTTCAGAGAGAATCTATGAAATTAGACAACCGAAATGTGCTTGAGGCTTTTTAGTCGTGGCCCTAAACTCACAAGATCATGGTAATTTGACCCACAAAATATGCTTAATAATCATGTCTTAATCATTTCTTCCCTCTGGTCTGCTCAGGTTCTGCACTATATGATTTAGGTGTTCATGAAGACCAAACAGCATACATTGACATGGCTATATACTGTGTGGCTGATGCTCCAGGGGGACAGCATTACTTTCTATTTTTTATTCCCAGCTGTTCAATGATGGCTGACTGTTGCGTAGTTATTAAAGATGAATGTTTTGGTGGCCGGTCACTGGAGCCAGCATTATGCAACCAACTGTGTCTATTATATAAACATGCTTTCACTCATCTATAAATCAATACATTTACTATAGTTACACGTACACAGAGCTTCTTTTTACTGTCACACCTGCCAGTGTGAAAACCTTAAATCCCCAAAACCCCAAATATGCACTTGAAATATTTAAAGTTCTAGACAAAAATGCACTTACTCCTGACTGTAGGTCGTAAAGTGTCTGGGTTATGAGGATACTGAAAACTGCATGGGAGCGGCTGCTTTCTTCATTCATGTTGGTAGCAGCCACTGTTCTCGATTTGTTACCTTCCGACATTAACGACTCTATGTCCTGTAAGAAAAAACAAGAAAGAATATTCAGTGTTACTGTTAGCAAAAAGAATGTGCTTTTCAGCACTGGGATGCAAAGTATACAGTATCTGCCAAAGAACACTGTTACTTTCAGAATTCCAGACTGGAATTTAGAGTTCAAATTTGAAACCGAGAAACACTTTAAATACTACAGACCCTATGTGCCAGCATGTCATTTAACATAGTATGTAATTGTGGGAAATTTCAAACACACAGAAGGGTTTGTTTCAGGTCAGCCCTCAGATCTGTATAGTCGCGCTACAGAATACACATTATTAATTTGCTGGAACTTTTTCTTTTCCCTCTTATATGGGTGCACCTTACTGTGTTATTTGTTTTTAAGTTTCAGACTTAAGGGGTTACTTTATGAGGAGTCACACTTTAATCAAGATATTATTGGCAGTGCTAGCCATGATTTAAAATCAAATCTCTTATCTCAGCATTACTGCTGACCCGTCACTGTGATATATATATAAAAATTCAGGATATACAAATATTTCTAATACAATACTAGAAAAACAGCTGCATCATGGTACCTTTGCATATGGTCTGACTGCAGCTAGACTATTACCGAGCACTTAAATTACTATGAAGGAAATGACTAGGTACCAGGAAGCAGCATTAACTTTAGTTCATCAGTGGTGTTGTCTTTCAATTATCTGCACATTCCAAATCAAAGAATATAATACAAGCAAAGAAAAAGATGTTCAGCAGAAAAATGGGGAAGCAGAGATTAATGTTATGGACATACTGCCACAACTGTGAATTCAAAAGAGCTGTCAGTGTGATCAAAATGTTGATGACCATGAGCTATATCAATAGCATGTACAGAACTGCACTGAAGAAGAATTTGCAATGAAATGTTCAACCACAATTTGTTAAGAAATTGTTGACAGCAAAAAAGTAACCAATACATATTGACAGATGAATGAAAAGGAGAGTCAGACACCTGCATATTTAATCTGGAATTGATTATTTTAATGCACTTTGTCTGGTGTCCCAAAACATGTGGTATCCCGCTTGCAGCTTGTTCAGAATACCACCGCTAAAATTCTGACTAAAATCAGGAACAGTGAACATATTACCTCTGTTTTGGCCTCTTTAAACTGACTCCCTGTGCAGTATAGAATTGATTTTAAGATGTTGCTGTTAATTTACAAGGCCCTGTATGGATTAGCACCTAGTTATTTGCAGGAATTACTGACCCCATATCTTCCAAACCGCACTCTGAGATCACAGGATACGGGACAGCTGGTTATTCCGAGGGTCAACAAGAGCAACACGAGAGGGAGGGCTTTTTCTTGTAGAGCTCCTAAATTATGGAATGCTCTGCCTTAGTTTGTCAAGGAAGCTGGGACCATTACAGTTTTCAAGTCAAGACTAAAAATGCACTTTTATAAAATTTTCTTATCTTAGTGTGTTTTAATGTAACTTTAAAATTGCTGCTTTTGTATTATGTTTATACTGTTATTTAAATATGTTATTTAAAATTGTCTGATTATGGCAGTTGTATGTGTGACATGCTATACAAATGTTTTGAGGTTTGTTCTTTTTTTCTTCTATGCACTGTACAGTGCTTTGCAATACTTGTGTAAAAAGAGCTATATAAATGCAATAAATAAATATAGCCCCAGAATCTGTAATTCACAATAACTTAAGCTAAATAATTTTAATGCCAACCTTCATGACAAATGGAGAAGTGCTTATCCATATATATGGAGTAACATGAAGGGTGACATACGCATGCCAGACTGCCACCACTATATCTCCATAGCAGGGAATGTTATCCCCAGAGGATAGGGATAGTGAGAAAACTGATTTTACAACTTGGTAGTTGTAGGAGTTTGCATGCTTTCCATGTCTCGCTCCAGATCTTGTATTCAGTCTGCTGTGCATCATTTATTATTGTGCTAGGTTCACGACAGCACAAGTTTAAAAGATGTAGGGCGGATTGATAGGAGATCTGCAGCTGTTTAGATCGTTAAAAGCAAATTGAGTCTCAATAGGAGACGTTTAAAACATTAAAACAAGTCTAGTTTTCTACCAAACCTAGTAAGTACACTTGTTCTTGATTTATGAAGCTTCCCATCTAAAAAGACATTCTTGTTTTATAGTTAGTTAATAGGGTGTGTGTAGGGTGTCTAATATTGTATAAGAGATATCACCTTGTGCAGTTTGGGTAACAGAGACACAATGTGAAGCTGGCAGCTCCAAATGTGTTCCTCCATATCTTATACAAAGTGAGTCCTTATACATACTGTATACACTTTTTCTATAAAAACAGAGATTGTACTCAGGAACTAAATACTATATATATATATATATATATATATATATATATATATATATATATATATATATATATATTATTATATATATATATATATATAATAATTTATTTCTTAAAATGGAGCTGTATGTTGCATTCATGGGACAGAATCTGTACACAGGATAATATGTACTAGACTGGTGATAGGTAGATTTTTTTGCACACGATTTATAATAAATATAAAAGTATTTTTAGGGCTGCTGTGTTATAGACCATATAACTACACTTTACTTCTTGGTTGCTTTGTTTACAAGCTGTTATAGCAACTTCATTTTAGAGGTTCATCTATCCATCACAAACTATTTAAAAGTTCACTGCTGTCAGTCTTCTTTTAATAGCTCACAGTTCACTGTGTATGAATTGAAAACACAGATATAGGGTTACACTTCTAAAATGGGCTCACTATGGGAACAGTTTTGAAGTACAACTGGCATCGGTATTTTTAGCCAAACTTGACCCTATCTGATTTTAGAACCAAGAATTGTGTTTGTATAATTCTGCTGCATTTGGAGGAGGGGGAGGAAGTTCTTCTGTTTATGTTTCAGCAGCCCTTTATTAGCCTCAGGAACAGGAACTAAGCATGCTCAAGAAAAGCAAAATACGAGGTATGCTGCACTTTGCATGACACTATACCATTATTACAATGAAGAGTGAAGGATCCCAGGGCTAGAAATCAGTAAACTAACCATTTTATAAAATCAAGTGAAGCCAGGCCATCGTGCCCGCGGCAGCTGTTCTTAAATTATGGGTCGTGAACACATTTCTGGCGGGTCGTTGCTTGTGAAATTAAAGAAAGCTTTAAACACGTTTTGCAACAAAAGCGTCACAGCAGTCTCTTGACAGCGCTGCTAGCTTATGCTGTGCTTGTAACTACATGACTTTTTTTTTTTTCCTGAATGGCTTTTGCGATACAATCAACCAATTGAATATCTGCATTGTCTCGCGGAAGCCCAATCATAAGTTAGCTAGGCGGGACATAAACTGTGTCTGTTTCACGTGCAGGTACTGACAGTAAGTTTAACCAACAGGAGAGTCAAATATCTGCCAATGAACAATGAATGAACAAGCCAAGCAGAGGCCGTTCATGGTATTCTGCATGAAAACTGAAGGCGAGTGAGTAGCCAATGGGAAAGTGAAAGATGTCCAACCATCCGTGAGCAGAGGCTGGTGTTAATATGCCGGGTAAGCACGGAGTTACGCCGACTGTTATTGAGAAAAATAATACATTTCAGCATTTAGAATCCACTTTCTCTGAATAATTGTACTGGAGATGAGCGATCTTTAAAACAGAGTAGTGTTGACAAATTTGACAAATTGAAACAAAGCGAGACGCTATCTATCCCTTTTTATTTTAGTTTATTCACGGTTATCTGTGTAAACATGCTATTTAAAAATATTTGCATTGCGTATTTTATGTAAATTATTTAACGAATAAGCGCAGCACATACAATTACTGCCGAGACAATAACCCCACTAAAATTATAAAAAAATAAAAAAATATATATATATAATATGTCGCGAGAAGGCACTGTGTATAAGAACCTATGCAATAGTCAGCGTGCCCTCAAACATCCAAGTAAAATCACTTTATGCACCTGCCAAAATTACTTTGAGGACCACTGATACACAGTGGCTCTCAAAAGTATTCACCCCCCTTGGGCTTTTCCACATTTTATTGTGTTACAACACGGAATCAAAATGGATTTAATTAGGAGTTTTTGCCACTGATCAACACAAAAAAGTCCACAATGTCAAAGTGAAAAATAAAATCTACAAATTGTTCTAAATTAATTACAAATACAAAATAGAAAATAATTGATTGCATAAGTATTCACCCCCTTAAGTCAATATGTGGTAGTGGCACCTTTGGCAGCAATTACAGCCATGAGTCTATTTGGATAACTCTGTACCAGCTTTGCACATCTGGACACTGCAAGTTTTGCCCATTCTTCTTTGCAAAATTGCTCAAGCTCCGTCAAGTTTGATGGGGACCTTTGGTGAAAAGCAATTTTCAACTCTTTCCACATATTCTCAATTAGAAGAGGTGCGGGCTTTGACTGGGCCACTCCAGGACATTGACCTTTTTGTTTTTAAGCCACTCCAGTGTGGCTTTGGCTATATGTTTGGGTTCATTGTCCTGCTGGAAGATGAATCTTCTTCCAAGTCCCAGGTCTCTTGCAGACTTCAGCAGGTTTTCCTCCAGGATTTCTCTGTACTTTGCTGCATCCATTTTGCCCTCTATCTTCATGAGCTTTCCAGGCCCTGACACAGAGAAGCATCCACATAGCATTATGCTGCCACCACTATGCTTCATGGTAGGGATGGTGTTCTCAGGATGATGTGCGGTGTTAGGCTTGCGTCAAAATGTTCTTATATCCTACCCCTGATTGGTGCTTTTGAAGAACCTTATTCCGGATTTGCTTTGAAAGTTCCTTCGTCTTCATGGTGTAGTTTTTGTTAGGAAATATACTAACCAACTGTGGGACCTCCCAGAGACAGGTGTATTTAACCTGAAATCATGGGAAACACCTTAATTGCACACGGGTGGACTCCATTCAACTAATTATGTGACTTCTAAAGACAATTGGTTGCACCAGAACTTATTTAGCTGTGTCACAGCAAAGGGGGTGAATACTTATGCCATCAATTATTTTCTGTTTTATATTTGTAATTAATTTAGAATAATTTATAGATTTTATTTTTCACTTTGACATTATGGACTTTTTTTTGTGTTGATCACTGGCAAAAACTTGCAAAAACCATGTTGTAACACAATAAAATGTGGACAAGTCCAAGGGGGGTAAATACTTTTGAGAGCCACTGTGTGTGTGCATATATATTTCGGGTGCACCGATAATAGGTAGCCTATCGGCATGGCACAGATATAACGAAAAAAAATCACAATTGGCTATCTGCGTTTTTTTGTTATTTTGGCCGATAATGTACATTGATATTCGTGCTTGAATTTCTTCCAGCATAGAATTTAATGTTCAGTTTGCCGAGCTAACTAATGATGCAAGTGAGACAGTCATTTCCGTTGCAATACTGTGTAGCGTGCGACCACAATCCCACACAGTGTGAAACCACGTACCTCGGTCATACCGGGTTAACCTGGGTCTCAGCGACCCACCTCAGGATGTTGATCAACACGCTTTGACCCGGGTTGAGCAAGACAAACTTGAAAGCAGACTAAATAACAAAGAGCCACGCCTGCGTGAAGGTTTCACTTCCGCAAGGAACGTTTTAGTTTGTTCTGTTCAGCCATATTTTTGTTGCTCGAGACACACCATGAGCCAGATTGCAGCAGGGATGAAGCAATATTTTTGTCTGATTAGCATTTGGGCTGACGGTTCAATCCAGAGAAGCTTGGATGGAAGTGTCTGTAACAAGCTGCTTCCGGGGCATTGATATATGTATTGTTTACCTGTGTCTGTCACCCAGGTCAACCCTGCTTTATCAAAAGCAGTGTGAAATTGCGTATCCGGCCTGCATAACACCAGGTCCTACCTGGGTAGGTTCCGACCCAAGTAGAGCATGCCAGTGTGAAAGGGGCTATAATGTAAGGAAATGTCCCTTTCAGTGCAGTTTTGCTAGTAAATTTAAGTAACATACTAAGAATGCAACTATAATAAGCAATACTTGGGAGTTATTCAAATATAAATATAGCTTTTGCCTTTTTTGCTCACTCTATCTATAAGCAGAGTCCAACTCTTGATGTACAGGTGTTTTAGTTTGTTAGATCACAGATATGCAATCAGCCAACCATTACTGCTGCTTTGTGGAATTCTGATTTTTCTTAACGTTCTTTTTACTTTTGTTACTGCTGAATCTCAGCTTTTTAAAAGGGCTTGTGTATAACCAGTCAAGTTTCTCTGCATTTGTATTTTGTTTTTCTACCAAAATGCACGCAATAGTTACAGTAGGCTCCATCAAATTCTGCAAAGATAAAATGTTTTTTCTTTTGTTTATTTCTATTATATACTTAAAAAAAAACAAAAGAAAACATTTAAACAGTGCACAACATTTTACTGCTACTTTTCCTCATCTAACATGACTTTTTTTGGGAGAACAACATTCTTTCCCTTTTTCTTTACTACTCTCACTGAAAAATAAATACATAAATACATTAATACATAAACACACATTACCATGACATTTACAGTCTGTATTTTATTTTAAAATAACAATAAAATAGTGTACACATAATCTTATATATAAGCATTTCATATCTATCATTATATACATATTTGTCAATCTTCATCTTTTAAGTTTCACAAATCGATGGACAGTGCATGTAAAACAAACAACTAATATCTCTTCTGTTCAAACCATTAACAACATTTTGATACTGCACAGTGTTTTTATATATATATATAAACTGTAAATATGGTAAATAGCAAACTAGGTTAGGAACACCAACATCAAAAGAAAAAAAAAAACATTACATTTTTTGTCAGTGTAAGTTTGTCTTGAAATGCTTCTAAACAGTAATCTTCCCAACAAGTACTGTACACACAATATGATTTCTTTCTAATCCGCTAATACCTTAGCGACTGTGGTGTTTATTTTTGTTGTTGTTGTAACTTTACTAGATTGCTGCATTTAAATGTCAGGTTCATGTGTT
Source organism: Polyodon spathula (assembly GCF_017654505.1). Lineage (NCBI taxonomy): Eukaryota > Metazoa > Chordata > Actinopteri > Acipenseriformes > Polyodontidae > Polyodon > Polyodon spathula. Next base: position 68,002,551 of record NC_054536.1, read on the forward strand.
AAATATCACTTATTTGCTAATTTACAAAAAATGTAAATAATACCCTACGTTTAAAATATTAGTCTGTGCCTTCCCAGAGGCTCTCTTCGTAGCCATTCCTGGATTTCTTTGTAACCAATATTCTTATTCTGCACTCTTAACAATGGTTTCTTTGCAGCAATTCTTCCAGTCTGTACTTCTAGTAGCATTTAGCTGAGCTTGTACCTCAGGGGCAGTTAATTGCCGGTTTCTGAGATTTGTGACTCGAATGAACTTCTTCTCTGATTCTGAGGTCACCCTTGGCCTGCCTGACCTTGTTTGGTCCTCATGAGTGCCAGTTTCTTCAAATCGTTTGATGGTCTTGACCACAGCAGTTACAGACACTTGCAAAGTTCTTAAGATTTGTCTTAAAGATTGACCTTCATTTCTTAAAGTAATTACAGACTGTCTTTTTCTTTGCTTAACTGAGCGTACTTTGCCATTTCCTGCTCCCTTACATTCAGGAATGACAAACTTGTGCCTATGCTACCTATACTTGTGGTAATCATGGATCCTCACGTGTTAACAATAATTGGTGACAAAAGATTAATTAGGTAACATGCTAGTTAACTCGGAGAACATCTAACAAAGACACTTTTATACTTAGGCTAGTGTTCTAACACTGTGTTATCCGACTTTCATGTTTCCGACTTTTAACTGACTTGGCCTTCAGACTGAAATCCCCTTGCTTTGGGTGGCCATTTCTTTGAAATTGACAAGATTTACATTTTCATTTAAAAATTAAATTTTTGAACGCAATTCACTTATGATTATCAGCTTATATAAGTACATGTATCATATAATGAAATATTAAGTGTTTACAGACAAGTTTATACAGTTAAAAGCATAGATAATCATGAAAAACCTGGTTTCAATCAGGTGTACTCAAACTTTTGACTGGTACTGTGTGTAACTATATTACTATATATATTATATATATATATATATATATTATATATAATATATAAAATATGGAGAATGACAGTGCAACTTCAGTGGCTTCAAAGTTTTCCCACAATCTGGGAATTCCACCCTACCTCAAAGCAGGTGACCGCAAGCTGAGACAAACCATCCACGTACGGCCCCAACACCTTGTGCTCCCGAACCTTCAGGGAGATACGACTCCTAGGTTAAGAAAGAAGCAAAGAAAGAAAATCAAGACTTGGAAGTGTAGAATTCAGCTTGGGTCTGCTGCCATGGAAATTGATATGCCTGAATTGAATTTCAACCACGGGTAGGCATTTCTAGCTACTTCTCTCAATTTTTAAAAAACATTTTTTTCGGCCCTTTAAGCTAACATTTTAGCCAACAAATCATTCTAAGCAACACAGATCCAGATGTAACTCTAGTTTATGAATCTGGCAATGATTTAAGTTAACTTGTTGCATTGAAATTACAAGCAAAGGTGATAAAATATGTTTCAGGCTCCAGGTTACTTAGACCAAAGCATTCTCTACTCTCTCATATATTAAATTATACTCCTAACATCTCCCAGGTGCCTTTATTTTGGTTCAATTCACAATGGACAAGGTCAACAGTCTTTACTTGAATCTATTTTGTTTTCAGCCGAGCAAGACAGGGTTTAGTTTGTGCAGGCCGAGTCGAAGACACAATTGTTAGGATACAATTTGGTATGGGAAACCTATATCTTTTAATCTTATAAAAAAGAAAAATCCGACTCCCTTGATGACATTAATTTCCTCAATACATAACACATTACTGAAAGTTCCTGAAGATATTGAAAAATGTACAAACTGGAAACAAACAGGCTTGTTTGATCCATTATGTTTGGCACATAAGATAATGCAGTTGCATGCTGCTTATGTAATGCATAATTTCCTACAACACATTTTCCTTCCTGGTTGTATACTAGTTAATATATAACACAAAATGGCAGAATGCATTATACGCTGTGCTCTCATTTCAGGGTTGACAATATGATGGCAATATTTCACTATCAGATCCCCTCCATGCAATTTTTTTTTCTCTACTTATTTTATTTTGTCCAATAAACACAGACTAGAACTACTGTGTAGGGTCATATTTTCTGTCCGTACTATATTTGCATGTAAAAAGAAAGAAACATTGAGCAGTCATGCAGTATAATCATTCTGAACTGGCAATGAAAAGAGGCAGCTGTGCTTAGCTTTCTTCAGAAGCTTACACTTTCTGTTGGGAGTCTTTTGTAGGGCACCGCTGGATTCCAACTAGACATGGGTTTTCAAAGACTGACACAAGGATTTAATACACTTGCTGGAGGTAGCCACCGGTATTCCACAGGTTCTACAAGAGCAAGATTGATTTGAAACAGCCCATCTTAGAGCCCCTGAAGATGCTGGTGATAATGCAGCTACAGTAATGAAAATACCTATATTATATTAGGACCCAACAGTCACATCATCCAAAATCCCAACGCTTGATGAGCAGTTAATCTGATTCATTGTGCACTATTATTTCAGCATAATAGATTTAGCAGCCACCCTGAGCAAGATTACGAGACTCTGGAGCCCTTTGTTCTTGCTTCAATGAAATGGATTATACAGTAACTAAAATAGACCCAAAAGCTGAAAAATATCTATAAACAGAAAACCACAATTAAGGCTTAACTATTGGTTGTGTATTAAAAAGAAAAAAAGGCGAAGTGCTATAAAACTCTTATTATTTTATATGGTCCTGTTTGTGTTTTAGGCTCTGGCTGGTGTAGAGATAGCAAAGACCCAAGTTGCTGCCTTCACTAGCTTTAATTAAAGATACCATATGGCTCCACAGTTTATTTATTTATTTTTGCAACACAGCAATGCATTCAGTTTATACCTGTCTCTTATTAGGATATGTGGAAAAAAAACAAGTACCAGAAAGGACGAACAAGTGTCCAGTCGAACATCGAGCCATATGGTCACCCTGCTGTTACCCCTCTGCTGAGGCCTAGACAAACCTGGCCTTTGATGGCTGAAAGGAATGCAGTTGCCAGACAATCATGCAGGATAATTAACCTGAACATACAAACATTATTTTAATGTATTATTTTATATATCGTGTCATTTTTATTACATTAACACACTAGATTATATGTTGTACAGGAGTATATTGTGATTGATAATAATAATAATAATAATAATAATCTTTATTTTTATATAGTGCCTTTCATAGTCGACCATTATCACAAAGCGTTTTGAGCTTGGATTTGAGGCGGGTACCTGCTGGTTACAAGCCTGCTTCTTTAAGCGCTGGACCACACTGCCTCCTGACATCCATAAAGGGTTAAGCGTCTAATGGCAGTTAACTATGTTTTTAGAAAATAAAACTACAGCCCAGTGCCCTGTAAATAATCAGTACAAATCAGTACTGTGACTTTACACCTACACAGCAGCCCAGTGGCATAACCAGAGCCCCAGTGCTGCTCTTGAGTGCAACATCTTGGTAGATCCCAGAAATACAAGCCTTTAAGAAACACCCCCCCCCCTGCTAAGGGCAGCAAGCTGTAATGCTTGATAATGCAATAAGGGTATTTATTTATTTTATTTAGTTTCATCAAGGTCAGTGTAACCATGACACAGATATGTTTATTTCGATTTGTAAGAAACATTATTTACTTGTGAAAGTCTTGCTTTTCTGTTCCTGTCATCTTTTATTTCTGAAACGAACATTTGCTGATGTTAAGAAACACATGTTGAGTAAAGGTATTTTTTGCCAGTAAGTTTGCAGAACACTGTCTTATTTTGTGTTGTTTTGATTTCTTTTTGATTGCAATCAATTCCTAAAGCTTTTCTGGAACTTGTGGACAAGTTGTTGGAATGCAACGGGTTGAAGGCTTCGGGTCAGGCCACGTCATACAGTTAAGCAGAAAGAAGTGACCCATTGCTCTACTTGTTCACAACATGCAAGAACAGACTGCTGGATGTTCACACACAGACTTGTCATAAGTAAATATACATAACTAAATAAGATGGGGTTGTCTATACTATTAATGCAAATACAGTATTTTATTTTTTCTATAGTTAAATGTTCCCCAGAAAGTCACAGTATAATTCAACATGCAGCAGTAAAAACCTGAAACAACAGCGACACAACCAACAATAACCAAATGTTTATATTATTTCAAACCCCTATAATATGGAAAATAAACATACTCTTAAATACCGGCTTGCATTTAACAGAAGGCACTACACAGTGGGTTGCTCTATCTGAATCTTTGATTTAGGTTACTGAACACGAGGATGGTGCAACAAAAAGTGTGGGTGTAGACTTACTCTGGGCAGTATGATTCTATTCAGCATTGCCCTGACAAGGTACCGAGTCAACATTATTTCAAAATTCTTTCTTTTAACTTTAAATTTCCAAGAGTAAAATTGTAAGAGCCATCAGAATAATAACTACACATCTCATGCCAAAGCGTTGAATTCAGAATGAATGCTGTCACTTTAAAAAGGTGACGACTGTCACACAATCAACACAATTGTATTTACAGTCACTTCCAAATATCCCTAGAATTGGATATTGTCGATACTTTCAGCTAAATAATGTGAGAGTTTCATGACAATGGGTAAGCGGCTCTACGGATGTATGGATTAACGTGAAGTGTGGCGTGCATGAGTGTGTACTATTAAAACCGTTCAACGTGCTTCACAGAGTTTCGCACATGTACTCCCATAGACCTCATTAAGAGAGTAAACATTGTTTAGCACACTTCTGGTAATATCTTTGGAGCTGGATAAAATCCACACAATAAAACTTTACGACCTCTGGAGGAATAAAAAAAAAAAGTGAACAGTGATACACGTTCATGGTGTACAGTGATTAGTCCACAATGAGGATGGCAGAACAACAAAATAAGTGTTGTTTGCAAGTGAGTGAAACAAAAACAGTGTTCTGTTTAGTTACCAAGTACAGTGTATACAAAATAAAGCCTGTCTGTGCCTAAATTAAACATCTGAATACTGGGAATAATGATCTGGATCGGTTTTACAACCCGGCAGTCATTCGGTTTTTGGATTTTAATGAAGGCCAAATACAGTTATATTTCAAAAGTTCTACATCACCCAGAATTTTAGGATTGAGATAATAATAAAAAAACAAAAAAACAACTAAATGAATATAATTTAGATATTTAACATCATGTAAAATCAAATAAAACTACAAAAGGATATCGCAAAAGTCTACCGGACGCCATAATAGTAGTAAAGTATTTCGAAATGTCACATTTTTCAATCTGCCAGTTTTTCATTAAGTGGTATGTAATTCAAAATATTAACATAACATTAACATGTTTCATTCAACATTATGAAGCAAAATTAGTTAATTCTATAGGATGACGCAAAACTTTTGGTCATAGCTATAAATTCCTCAAAAGGTTATTTAATTACTGAAGTCTCAGAACTTGCTGTTTAAAAGACAGATTAGAGAAATGACACAACCGGTAATTAGTTTAATTAGCTCAATGTGCTTTTAATACTGTTTTACTGCAGGTATGCCATCTAACCCTTTAAAAAAGTTGTGTGCTTTACTGGGAACTATTTCACACAGAACTGAACCAAGCTGTTATACAGACAACGGATACTAAAATATGCAGTAACTGTCAAAATAGCTTATTGCACCTCTGTAAGGGGTTTTTCACTTAGGGGCTGGTGTTGACCCAAAACTCACCCTTTAGGATCCAGCAGGTCCCTGACCTTTTCATTATAGATCTCCATGTAGGAAACCTCAACTTTAAAAGAGTGCGATTCGTTTCCTTCTTTAGAAACTCGTTCAAACAAAGCACCGCAGAGGCGAGGGATAAGGCCTGGCTGATCTGCAGTGCCCATCATTGAGAAAGACTTGCCCGAACCTGAAGGAAAATGAATAATTAAAGAAGGGGACACAAGGAAGACTTATGTAGTGACAGTAGAAAGGATACTTATCACAAGCTCTGAAAGGAATCTTGCCATCATCTAACTACAGAGTGTCAAATATCAATAACTGCTGTTTTTAGGCCTGCTGTAAGGAAAGGGCAGCCAGGGGGGGAAAAAGCTAATGTTTCCAACACTGCGGCCCTCTGACACAGCATCTTTAGTCTCTTAACACGATCTAATCCATTTGCATGCTACAATCTAACTTCTTGCATTACTTCATGTAAGAGACAACAGATCACTGCTACTGTATGTCAGAGCTCTACTTTGAACTCTTGTGGGACGCAAGAATGGTTAAGAACAAAACAGTGATGCAACTGGCTTTTGGTCGAAGGAATTAAGATGCTATTCCAGTATTAACTTAGCCCACTCCCTCAGAAACATTAGTCCCACTTTGTTTGCTGCCAAAATAAATATGAAGTAAATCATTAAAACACGAAATATGTATGTATTTACATATTTACATATCTAGGGCCTGAAATTCAGAGAAGTTGGATGAAAATGGCTCAGCAGTAATTAAATCCTACGAACAACATATAGTCAATTTTCCTTAAAAACGAACTTAGATTAGATGAATGTCTTGATACTACGAATTTTCTACATGATCCCAGTCAAATTTAGCAGGTCACATATTGAAAAATATTTTTTAAAATACGAATGCACTTTAAACAATTATCCCCAGGGAAGAACAATTTGATTAAAATGAATCACCATTGTTTGAACAGCTGAGTGCAAAGGATATTGGGAAATGTATTAACTTGCACCCAGATGAGCACCTCTGTTCTGTATGTTAGTGCTGTTTGGGGACTACTGATCCTATGTAGCAGCGCAAAAAAAGTGGAGGTGTTGAAAGTGGTAGATAATGCACCACCATACAAGAAAAAGCAAAATATTGCTGTAGATTTCAACATTCCCGCAAACACCTTGGTCAACCAATCCGAAAAACCATGATGCAATAATACAGGAGGACGCCTTGCTCTGTGATTTAAAAATCCTGTGATCCGAATGGGACATGCAGTTCATTTGCAATGTATACCTTTTAAAACTTCACTTACAACTATGTTCAATAAAATGCACAGTACTGATTTCAGTGTTACCGTAACTTCAATAAAAACTGACAGTATGCACTTGTCTTAGATGCCTGATAATACGATTTTCTTCGCTGGTACCTTGAGAGTTGTATTAAAAAGACTTGACTGCGTCGGTTTAGACAGAGTCTAGGCATTGTATTTAGCCATAATAACCCAGGTGTATCAACCCAGATTATTATGCCATTGAATGATTCACATGCTGGGCACTTAAACACCTCCCAGCTGATTGCCTAATCCCAAAAACATGACAAAAAGAAATACTGTGGTAACCTCTTACCTGTCTGTCCATAGGCAAAAATGCAGGCATTGTATCCTTGAAATGCATTTTCAAGAATCCCTTCTCCAAGGGACTTGAATACTACTTCTTGACCTGTAAAAACACAGAAAAAAATCATGCACAATTAAAACAACCTTATACTGTTGTACAAATATAAACCCTATGTTCCACTGTCCATTGTGTGCACATAGTGCATCCAATGACTCTCTAGAAACTCTTCAGCAAACACTTTTTTCTCAGTAAATAACTGGGCTAAATTGTTCTCAAAAATAGTTTGAGGGCAGCAGTATCTCAAATCAATACTTTGACTATTTTGCTCACATAAAAGATTAGTAGGTGTACGTATTGATTTCCAACATTTCTGTATTTGTCTGCGAACTCAAACTTCAAGTCATGGATTTAGCCTTTTATGGTCTTAGATAGTTTCCTTGGTTGAAAAGGTCTAACAGGGAACTGTGTGAATTTCTACAAAAAGCAGATTCAAACTTAGATAGACTGCTAAATCAACCATGGAATTTTAAATGCCAGCATGGCATTAAACAAACCACAAAAAATCTGAGCAGCTGCTTAGCGAAGGCCATGATGGGAATCCTTAACTGCTTCAGTTACAGGCCTTGCACACGCCCACGCACACGCACACACTTGCAAAAGTATTCAGACCCCTGACCAGTCCTCTCATATTACTGAATTACAAATGGTACATTGAAATTTAGTTCTGTTCGATATTTTTTTCTTAAACACTTAAACTCAAAATCAATTATTGTAAGGTGACATTGGTTTTATGTTTGGAAATATTTTTAAGAAAAATAAAAAACTGAAATATCTTGCTTGCATAAGTATTCAACCCCCACACATTAATATTTAGTAGAGCCACCTTTCGCTGCAGTAACAGCTTTAAGTCTTTTGGGGTAAGCATGTACCAGCTTTGCACAGTGTCGGAGTGATTTTGGCCCATTCTTCTTGGCAGATTTGCTCCAAGTTGTTCAGGTTGGTTGGACGACGCTTCTGGACCGCAATTTTCAAATAGTGCCACAGATTCTCAATGGGACTGAGATCAGGACTTTGACTGGGCCACTGTAAGACATTCACCTTTTTGTTCTTGAGCCACTCCAATGTTGCTTTGGCCTTGTGATTGAGATCATTGTCCTGCTGAAAGGTGAATTTCCTCCCAAGCTTCAGTTTTTTAGCCGACTGAAGCAAATTCTCTTGCAGTATTTTCCTGTATTTTGCTCCATCCATTCTTCTTTCAATTGTAACAAGATGCCCAGTCCCTGCTGATGAGAAGCATTCCCACAGCATGCTGCTGCCACCACCATACTTCACTGTAGGGATGGTGTGTCTTGAGGCATGGGCAGTGTTAGGTTTGCACCACACATAGCACTTTGAGTTTTGGCCAAAAAGCTCTATCTTGGTCTCATCTGACCACAAAACCTTTTCCCACATCGCAGCTGGGTCACTCTCATGCTTTCTGGCAAACTCCAGATGTGCTTTCAGATGGTACTTTTTGAGTAACGGCTTCTTTCTTGCCACCCTCCCATATAGGCCAGTGTTATGCAGAGCTCTTGATATGGTTGACTGGTGCACCATTACTCCACTCCCAGCCACTGAACTCTGTAGCTCCTTCAAAGTGATTGTTGGCCTCTCTGTGGCTTCTCTCACAAGTCTCATTCTTGTTTGAGCGCTGAGTTTTGAGGGACGGCCTTTTCTTGGCAGTGCCTGGGTGGTGTGATGCAGCTTTCACTTCCTGATTATTGATCCAACTGTGCTCACTGGGATATCCAAACACTTGGATATTATTTTGTACCCTTTCCCTAATCTATGCATTTGTATTACTTTATCTCTAACTTCTGTAGAATGCTCTTTGGTCTTCATTTTCCTTCAGATTCACAGCCTTACCAATGATCCTTCAACAGTGGGGTTTTTATCCAGAAAATGTCACAGCAACAATGGTTCACAGGTGGAAGCCAATGGTAAGGTAATTGTGTCCTCGTTAGGGCAATTTCTTTCATTGGTGCAAACTGGGAGCTTCCACAGCACAGGGGATGAATACTTATGCAAGCAAGATATTTCAGTTTTTTATTTTTCTTAAAAATATTTCCCAACATAAAACCAATGTCACCTTACAATATTTGATTCTGAGTTTCAGTGTTTAAAAATAAAATATCAAACAGAACGAAATTTCAATGTACCATTTGTAATTCGGTAATATGAGAGAATTGGTCAGGGGTCTGAATACTTTTGCAAGGCACTGTATATATATATATATATATATATATATATATATATATATATATATATATATATATATATATATATATATATATAAAATTAGAAAAATAACATCAAAATTTAAAAAAATGCACAAGTTCTGAATTTTGTTATCTGTACGATTTGTTAGATCAAGAAATGTAACATGGATCTCAAATACCAATTTTGACCCCTGCTGTGAATTGACAATCTCCGATGCCAACATGTCTGTCTGTGTTAGATGCCGTCACTTGATACCCTCGTGTACAAACAGTAGTTTCATTTGGGCAAATTGTGATATTGCTGATCATTTTGCCAGTGGAGATACTGGTGATGTGATATTGGGAGACAGTGGGTAAGACCATAATAATAATGCATTTTATTAACATGTTGTGTAATGTATATGTGAGGCGTGTGAGTACAAATGGATTTTCCAGACAGTGATTTACGTGTAACAATTAAAATTTTATTTAATATTACACGAGGAAAAAAAAAGAAAAATAATAAAAAAGGATGTGAGGGAGGGAGTGCGGGAGTAATCAAAAACAAAGGAACGGGAGCCTCTTAGTCCTCGTCGCGTTCTGCTTTAATCCAAAAAAATAAAACAAAAGGAATAAAAACAGAAAAGAACCAGTTAGTAAAGCCCCCGTTCGTGACACAGTCCACAACAACCAAGTCCTCCTCCAGCCTTTTTCTCCCCGCCTCTATTCCTTAGGACCAACCCCGAACACAGTAGCACGTTCCCTTTAGTATGCAAACCCCGCCCCGGTAGTCAGTGGATCACCAATCCCAAACTGACAGGTATCCTTAATTTCACTTGACTCCAGTGGCTGGAATTTACATATTCGTACTTCGCCCCTCACCAAGGTGCCGCCCCTCAAAAAGATGACTTTTGTCATGGTCACAAGACCTTGGTAAGGGAAATCCCGAGTTGGTTTGATGCCTTCTACTGTTGGGAGGCTGAATTGCAGACCGAAACCCCTTTGACTCATCACAGTATATTATTATTTATCTATTTTCATTAATGCTTATTTAGCTGGATAACAAAAGAGGGGTTAAAGGCAGCAGGAAGAGCTGTCTACTTTTCTCTTTTTTGCATATTCCAATGCTCTCTCAATTCCAGCAGCAGCTACTTCAATTCTATTTGGACAATTTTATCTCCACATTTTTAGGTCTCTCTTATCTCCCTTTCTTCCATATTTAATTTCATTCTGCAAACCAGACCTATCCATTTCTTTCTCCTATTCTCTGTTCCATGATCACCTGACACTTTATTATTTTCTCTTTGTGACTACACATCCGTGATCACCTGACACTTTATTATTTTCTCTTTGTGACTACACTTTGAGAACTTGTCAAATAGAATGGATTTGTGTTGACCAATCATTTCAATAATTGTATCAGTGTATTCTTTCAAAAACTAATTGGCTTACCTTGGCATACGTGCCATTATATATAACTATGTATTCGATTACAGAGTTGCTGATTTTTCTCAACGCAGATTGCAAGTGTGATTACATGCACCCCCCTGAACCCTAAACTTAGAAGCCACCATGAGAGTTTGTTAATGAGCATACAGATACCCAGTCTTTTCTATTAAGTACTGTTTCCCACACACAAGCTGCCGTTTGACACACCTAGTTGCCACAACAGTACTGAAGCGCTTTAGAGTTCCAATAGTTGTAGATTTGTCCATTAAAATCTTTCAGGTAAAACAAAAAACATACAAAACACATTTCTTGAACAAAAGAATGAGTATTACCATGGCAATGGTGCATAAAAACTGAAGACTTAAAAAATAAATAACAAACTTTAAATATGAGGTTTTAATGTAATGCAATAAGTAGAAAGAAAAACACAATAGTGTGGAATGCACGTGATTGTTTTGTGCACCATTACGTTAATAGGGTCAGTCGGCTGAAAGGCGCCAGTGGGGAGGCTGCGTGATCCCTTTCGCCAGTGGCTTGTGTCAAAGCCCTTGAGAAAAGGACCTTTAAAATAATATCAGTGTTATTGAACTAGGTCATAACCCATAAGCAGAAAAAAGATCAAAGTTCAAGTTTGACACATTCTCACTGTGTGGGTTACAAGTTACACAACAATATATATTATGTTCAACGGATTAGGTTTAATTAGTTCTTTACCAACTGAAGTGAAACCAACACTTGGTTTGACAGTGAAAGCTATGACTGAAGGATATGCAGAGGTCAGTGGAAAGTAAAAATGACCTGGTCTGACCTGATCTGGTTTCAGTAAACTCCGTCAAAGTAAATAGCTTCAAATCTAATTTTCATTTTTTTTTTTTCATATTTCTTTTACTACTTTTGGTGTTCACAATTATTCAGAATAGTCTATTTCTCTAAAAATGAGTACATTTTTTCTCTAAATCTGGTACAAGGAAAGGTACTGAAGTTAATTATCTACCGACAATCCTGCAATTGAGACTGGCTGCCATGAGCTGTTGTGCTTTTGTTGTAGCTCTACATGAAGGAGTTGCATTTCGAGCCTGCATTTTCATCGACCCTACTTATTGAATGCACACTACACCATTCAGATATTTGAGAATATATGGGTCACTGATGTGAGTTTGAGCAAAGACAAGGCACTGGACAGATTTGTTTTTGGCAGGAACCTGACGCTTATCAGAATCTGCTGTACTGTACGTCATGCAGAATTTCTCTTCGTCAAACCTTCAGATTTCTTTGAATGCTGTTCCTTTTAGAAAGTGAAGATTATAGTTCTGAGATGAAATTTGTAGATTCTGAATCAGTCATGTAATGGACAGCCCACTTACACAAAAGTATATGCTATATGGTGGAAGTGTTTTCTTTCTGTACTTTAGAGCATTAATATTTACCAACTTAACAGATTTTTAATTAAGTAGGGAAAAAACAGAACAAAGGAGGAGTGTAAAAAGATTAACATGACAATCACTTGTGGAATCTGGAGAGGGAGAGAGAGAGATGATGGGTTAAATAAAGGGAGTTTCCCAGCGTTTAAAGGGGATCAGAAACATACTTCAAGTGCTATTGTCTTCACTGAAGAGTAAATATGGGAAAGTGATCAATTCTAGCACACAGGGTTAGGCCAAGACCACCCAAAGTCTCATAGTCAGTAACAACAAGTAGTGACAAGTCTTTAACTCTACTTATACAGAATGGCCACTTAGCATTGCATTTATGAGGGGAAAAAAGCATTAACAGAAAATAAATGAAAAAAAAATGCCATGTGTAAAGAACCACATTATGTGGAACAAGGTTTTAGGATCCCCACCACCAGTCAAAAGGGCCTTGCAGAAAACACCTCTAACTTTTTCCCCCATAGCAGTTGAAATATGCAGGATACTCAAAGCAATCTTTCAGTTTTTTTTTTTTTTTTTTTTTTTATTAATACATTTCAGGGTTTAATAAAAATAACGAATAAAGAGTTGTTAGCATTCACTGAGTGACTGTTTTAAGCAGGTAAGGAACCTGTATCAGCACTAGAGTATGGAAAAGAAAGCCTTGTACTGCACTAAACCTAACATCTTATTAACATCAATGTATGTAATTTAAAGTAATATATTTTCTTGGTAAAATATTTGAGAATGGGAAGCTGTGCTGGTCTATAGACTAGGTTTTCAGAATTCTGTATAAAATCAGTATTTTAACATGCTTGAGTTTAGATAGGTATACGAAAAACACATGGGTTATGTTTCAGTGCTCTTATGCTTTGAAGAAATTGAATAAAAAATAAATAAATAAAAAGTGAACATATACATTAACAGTCTATTTGTGGCCAAAACAATTTTACAACATATATGCTTGTCATAAGAGGCTACAGCGACTAACCCTACGTGTAATTTTGTAAAAGTAAAAAAAAAGCTCATCTTACATCATGCTTTCTAATGTCTACTGTATTGCCAAAAATCAAAATGGGTGGGACTCTGTGTGTCTAATATGATCTACGTAAATTGAGCTTTAAGTGGATGCTCTATTTTGTCTTTGCAAAGTATAGTCCTGATGCATTTCCTTGGGTAACTTGCCAAACACAACTGTTTGTTTGTTTCAGCATTGGCGGTATAATAGTAGAAATGGACGACAAAGCAAAAAAAGCAAAGTATATTAAGGTTATTGATCGTGTCAAGATATTTCCCAAAGAAACTGTACGTGCAGATGGAGGCAATTGTTTTGCATATCTTAATGTGTTTAAACAAAAGGCTACTACAGAGGCTGTTGAAGAGAACGTAAAATAAACAGCTTTCAGAAACCAAACTGGAAAGTCAGCCCAGACAAAAAGTATTCCTGTCAGGAAGTTAAATCAGTGCACAGCGATCTAGCACAGTCACCTCACTTTAACCTGCTTCTTACTTTTTTGCAGTTGGAATTTTAGACCACAATAGCCATGTTTTCTTTGTTTTGAATCAGTACTAAAATAAATTATTGGATGGGACAAATAACACTAACATGAACGTGCTGCATATATTGCCTTTATTAAAGGCATGCCCTTGGGCAACCGAGTTTTGGGCTGTTACTAATCAATTTCCACATCTGTATAACTTGGCAAAGCTATGAGTTACACTTCATACCAATTCAGTGGATGCAGGCGTGCAGTCTCAATGTATGGGCAAGTCCACAACAGACAGAGAATATCGACAGCAACTGTTGGCAGATGTTGCATGCTTGCCTTTAACAAATGACAGCGCTCTGTTTTAGTAAGGAAGCAAGTTCCACTATTTTTAGGCTTTATAGTGTTCTGAAATACTGTCTACTTAGGTTTATTTAATGTTTAAACAGGTCCACGAAATCCTAATTTTATTGTGCAACCTACCCATGAAAAATAAGTAAATTTACTGCGATTTAAGTAGACCCCTAGCTATAACACTTACTTTCTGTTTTCATCGCGGAAGCTGCATTTGCTGCCAGTGCCATTACTCTCGTAGCTTACTTTAAATATGTATTTATTTATTTAGCAAGGCAGTTTATTGATCAGGGCAGTTTTGTGACGTCGGATATGCGACATTCCACTGCAAGAGGTCCTTCAAAAGACTGAAAGTGCAGATCTGCTTTTCGGACAGCACAACAAGACATGACACACAACTAGATGTTCATATATCTTCCATTATTCTGTTTCAGATCATTTTTGCATTTTATTTGAGGCTATTTTGCCTTTACAGAGAAACAGAATGGTACGTACTGTTAACAAACACGTTCTTAATTTTTCAACTGCTAAAAAGTTCTCGGAAATAGTAGGTTTATCACCACTTGTTTCTGACAACTCTTCATCTATCGAGGAGTTAGTTGATAGATATAACTGCCACTTAGCAACTACTCTTGAGACTGTGGCCCCAGTTAGAACTAGAATGTCTTTTTCAAAGCATATTGCCCCTTGGATTAACAATGCCATCTGTCAAATGAAAAGAGACTGCCGCAAGGCAGAACGTAAATGGAGAGCTACCAAATAACAAATCCATTATATTTTTTATATTTATGATATAAACAACTTTTATTGAAGTACAACGAAGCTTTAAGGTCGGGAAGATGCACTTATTTTTCTAATCTCATTGATCAGAAAAATCGATAGGCTAGCTAATCCCTCATCCTCCTTTGCAATTGACTCTGAGGCCACAGTTACTAAATTTGACGAATTTCTGAACCATTTCCAAACAAAAATAGTGAATATTAGGGTTCAAATTTCACAGCATGGCTCTGATTCAAACATGCCAGTTAGACTTGTTGAATCATTGATGGACTCATTTTCTTTGATCAACGTACAAGAGCTAAATATGATAGTAATGTAAATTAAATCTGCTACTTGCTCTTTGGATCCAATACCAACTAGATTTCTGAAGGACATGTTTAGTTACTTGTGCAATGATATTTTAACTATAATTAATAGTTCCCTGTCAACAGGGATATTTCCAGCTGCTTTTAAAAATGCCCTGTTGAAATCACTACTTAAAAAAAATCAAATTTAGACAGTTAAATTCTGAGTAATTAAAGACTTACTTCAAACCTTCATTTTTTAGCTAAGGTTCTTGAAAAATGTGGTATTTAAAACAAATTAATAGTTTCCTTAATAGTAACACTATTTTGGAGAAGTTTCAGTCAGGGTTTCGCTCCAATCATAGCACAGAGACTGCTCTGGTTAGGGTTGTAAATTATCTACTTGTGTGTGTAGATTCAAATGCTAGGTCTATTTTAGTCCTTTTAGACCTTAGTTCTGCATTCAACACTGTGGATCACGCAATTTTAATGAATCGTCTTACAGAATGCGTGTGCCTCTCTGAACTGTTCTGAACTGGTTTAGATCATATCTAAATCGAAAGACGTACGTTGTTTCCTTGGGGGAGTCTGTGCCAGGACTTCTAATATTATATGTGGTGTCCCTCAGGACTCCATTCTCGGTCCTATGTTATTTTCTATATATGTTACCACTAGGTGAGATTATTTGTAAACGTGGGTGAACTTTCACTGTTATGCTGATGACATACAACTCTACATCTGTGTTAAACCAGGTGATATCAATACTGCTACAGTTTTATTTGAATGTCTTCCTTATACTAAAAGTTGAATGTCTCAATTTTCTGCAATTAAACTGAGAAGACAGAAGTCTTATTAATAGGTTCTCATAAACAGATAGAGTTCACAAAAATAGATCTGGGTAACCTGACTTGAAATTTGGTGAAAACTTGGGGGTTAGATTTGATTCTGAGTTAAGTTTTGAATCTCATATTAAAACAAATTACTGTCTTTTTATCATCTGAGAAACATTGCTAAAATTAGATCCTTTCATTCCTTTCCTTGTTCATGCCTTTAGCTCCATCTAGATTGGACTACTGCAATGATCTGTTATCTGGTCTTAAACGTCATGCTCTGTCCCGTCTACAGCTTGTGCAGAATGCAGCTGCTAGGGTTCTAACTAAAACAAAGAAAATGGCACATATTTCTCCTGAGTTGGCATCACTGCACTGCCTTCCAGTTCGTTAAAGGGTTGATTTTAAAATTATATTACTAACATTTAAAGCACTTAATGGCCAGGCACAGGACTATTTAATTGAGATGTTAACTCCAGATCAGCCTGTGTGTACACCGAGGTCAGCTGACAGTGACTTACTTTGTGTTCTGATGGTAATGCGCAAAAAGAGACGGCTGCTTTTTGTTATAATGCTCTTAGATTGTGGAACATGCTGCCATTTTCTGTCAGAGATGCACCCTCAACGGCAATTAAACAAGACTTGTAACATTTTTACAACTTGGCTTTTTTTAAATTGAATGTGCCTTTAATTGTGTTTTGTTTCTGCAGCCTCGTATGGTTAAAATCAATGTTTTCTTTTAGCTTGTATTACATTTTTTTGATCACTTTTGTACTAATTCTTTATTTTTTTAATTCTCTCTTTTAGTATACATGTTTATTTTCTCTATTTTCTATGTAAAGCGCTTTGAGCTGCTTTTAGAATAAAAGGTGCAATATAAATCAAGTTTATTATTATTGTTTATTAGATGTATGGTGTGAGCATGGCTGTTTTTGGCTCTTTTTAGAATACTTAAAGTACATGGGGCTAATTTGTTTCAGATTTTCCAATAAGAAAACACACACATTACAGTAAAGGTGATTTTGATTTTTTAATGGTAATTTATTGGAAACTGTTGGAAAAGAATATTTATGGAATGCTGACTGTGGAAACCTCCCTGCTGCATTAAGGAATTAAGTTGCCATTGAAAACATGTCAGCAATAAAAATGTATTGGTACTCTAATGCATGCCAATGAGTCTAGATTGTGGGAGTTTTAAAGATTTTAAAGAAAATAAATGGCAAACAATTTTTTTTCTCTTTTTCTGAAGAACATACTTTAAAAATGCACTCAGGAAGTAATTCCTGCTCCCTCCTCTCCTCCTTTTCATCAATCCTCTCATCAAACATACTATAAACCTGTCATCCTGTCTTCTAACAACCCCTTCCTATATAGGAACTAAATATCTTATTAACCAAATGCAGACTGTTGCAGTCAAAACATATTTTGCTTTTTAATAATAATTGTACACTAACTACTTGTGCTCTTAAAATGCAGTTAGGTCAGGTACTGCAACACATCTGTAGGCACATACTGTACTATATTTTATTACCTATACCCCTTTCACACAGCTGAGTTATGACGGCTCAGAACCGGTACTGATGCAGCATTTTGGTCTGTGTGAATTGCCGTCACAGAGCCATCATATTTTATCCTGTCTCTGAACTGTCTTAACTGCCTGTGTGAAATGCTATGCCTGTACTAAAGCGATATAGTGGACGTGGATTGAAAATCAACATCCCACATGACTGTAGACCAGAAGTGTTGGGTATTTCTGTCTTCGGTATTACACGCCTTCATTTTTTTCCCCAAGTACAATGGCTAATCAAAAATGAGGATAATAAGAATTTAAGCAATTGTAACTTTACGGGCTGACGAGGAGGTGAATTCACAAATAGAAGGGACGGTGCGTGATGCTGTAACTTATGGGCGAATCGTCAACATGATGCGTGAGCATGGATACAACCGTTGCCATGAAAATGATCTGTTGACTGAAGGTTTGAAAGTTAAAAAGTGAATCTGATACAATACACTGTATACAGTTTTCTGGATGACTTCCCATTGTGCCATGACCCCAGAAATGTAATGGATATTCAACTGATGACTCGACTCCTCATAGGACAGGTCTTGCTGTTCTGTTTAATATGTATTTGGACTTTGTTTTCACTGTGCAATGTACTTTTGTAACAATACTAAAAATAACTTTCAAATAAAATTAATTTTAACAGTAAAGGGCTTTGCCCACTGGATCCGTTCCGTAATGTGTTTTTAACATGCGTAATTGAGATGCGTCAATTAGTTTAATGAGCACGTACATTCCACATTGCACCTTGCACAATGAGTCCGTAATTGTACGCACAATGGCAATACGTCAATTTTGGAATAAAAAAAAGTTTGATTTCATCCTTTTAATGTGCATTGATAATGACACGTGGTTTCCTGCAGTTCCCTGAACAAAATGAAATTATGAACTGACAGCATAAACACGTAGATTTTACATAGTAGAGGTTATTACAAGCATATCTTTTTATTTCAATTGTAGTCGAGAAAGTAAAGAAACAATGTCCTAACCTGGAGACACATATCAGAGAAAGAAGCGTGACAGGGCAACCAAGATCGGCCAGGGCTTAACAGTCAGAAAAGAGATGGAATTTCTGACTTCATACACAGAGTACAGTATTTTCGGTAGTTCATTGCTCTCTTCCCAAATTTTAGATATATTAATTACAGGGGAGAGTGTCTGAAATAAAACAGTGGTCATATGGTTCCTGATGCTTCAACTGTATGCAGTTGTGTAATACTATGTTTTTTTTTTTTATTTTTATTATGTATATCGTAACATTATTGTAGATCTAGCAGAAACGTAATAATTAGCAAATGTTTTAACTTCCATCTTAGTGCACTAAAAAATAAAGTGGTTTATGAACAGCGTTTGCTGATCATTAAGTTTATACTACATGTAAAAAGGTGTTCAAAGTTATGTAAGAATTAACAGAATTGTATTTATTTTTTATTAAAATACGGATGACGGATGATAAAATGAAGGAAAGAACCTAGTGAGCAACAGCCTTAAGTCTTTCACAATATCTTGGCATTTGTTATAGCATTTTATACTGTACAATTTTTAAGTATTGCTACATACAATATAAATGCAACTATTGAGACAGTGCAAGGTCATTTCAATTTCATAATACAGAATTTTGGCAAACAGTTTAACCCCAGCCTCAAAGTATTAAAAGAACAGCAAATGATCTATTAAGTGCCATTGTCCTCATTTGAGGACATGCTACTTTGTAATTTTTTGGAGCATTTTTAACTGACATCTATCTACCTGATATTTAACTACTGTTCTGATAAATTACTCCAATTGTGTTACCCACTAAAGTAATGTATCAAATTACATAAATACAGCTTGTGTTCTGATTTTTTTCAAAGAAAACATAACGGATTAATAAAGCCTGATAAAGAACAAAACTCAAGTTAATTACGGAAGTTCGTCACTACATTACGCTTCTTTGTGAATTTGGCAAAATCAATAGCAATCAAGTGTAAATGGCACAGATACTGTACTGCAGTTTGTAAAGCTGGCAGTCCTAATGGCAATGCAGCCATCCCATCGGAACAATAAAAACCAGATGGACCATACTAGCCCTACTCCCTACAGGACAGTGTTCTGACTTACTACCAAGTCCGACACTTGTAGTTCTGTTGTACTGTTATCTCTTTTTCATGCAAACCAATGACTCACTAATCAATAATGTGTTTTTATTAAAACAAATATTTGCAAACAATGGGCAGGCCTTGGAAAGAGGTCCTGTGTTGAGCCTTTCTGTTCGTAGAGCTGTCCTCATTTTTGTAAATACCTTAAAACACACTGCCATTCACTCCACTTGAAGCAGTTTCTTAAACTCTCTGGTTTTGAAACAGATATCGATGTAATGTCATGTAGCATTATTTCCAGGAAACCCAGGACCTCACAGAATTATTTGGCTATTACTGGCAGAACAATTACACACTGGAAAGTCAGCACTTGTCCTTCACATGTTTCGATTTGCCTAACAGCTCTATATCTGACAACAGGTTTACTTCCAGTGCAGCAAGAGCTGGACTAAGCCTGAAGAACTGACAGTCACTGTATTTACTACACAAAAAATAAAAAACCTTCAAGTCAACAAAACTCTAGTCAACTGAAATTGTTTGCAGCCTGCAAGTCCTGGTAAATTCACCTTTAGAGTAAAAGTATCCCTACCTCTTCAGGGCCTTCATTCCTGTCAGTAACCATTCTGTTTCCTTCTGTCAGATTTCGCACATTCATCTTTTATTGCCTTGAGCGCACTCTTAAACTCAGGGGAGATGTTTAAGGAGGACAGAGACGTTTTGGACTCCTGTAGTGGACTGTTTGTGTACTGGGCTTGCAACGTATCCAGACGACTTTTAATAAATCGAGAAAAATCACAGAGACTCATTTAATTTGAAGTTTTAACGAAGCAGAGCAGTAATAGTGCTCCTTCTGTTTATTAAATGTTTAATAATGGCGCGAGTGGTTGCAAGCCACTGTGGATCCCAGCTAATAGGCAATGTGGGCGTGTCCAGTGCCTTTACAGGTTTAACAGCATTAATACTTCAACACAGTAATACAGATATGGTTATCACATACCCAGCCCTTAGGCTAGACATGCAAACTGCTAAAGCGCCCACCAAGTCCAAGTTAATTAAATTAGATGCCTGCTTCTTCCAAGGTTAACACAGGCTTCTGCGCAAGATAGTCTTCATTCATTTAAAGACACAGAAGGCCCAGTTTTTAAGTCTGACCAGCTTCCAAGAGTTTACATGCACTCCAATAACAAGGCAAGCTTTTTTCTAACTTTAACACTTGTTCAGTTTTCTTTGTTCAAATCCTTGTAACCTGTTCACAATTTGCTGCAATATTACTTATGTTGGTGGTTTTACAGTCTTTAAAAGCACAGTATAATTATTACAATATTCTGACAGTGTCAGTTAGTACTGAACATCTCTAATTTTTAAGTGTAATATGTTCTTTCAACAATAATTTAATTTGTATAACAGTATGGCAATGGTGCCAGCCCGTGTGTATTTTGTGTTGTATGTTATGTGTTGTGTGTTACTGTTGGTGTATAGTCATGGGTACACGGGATATAAACGGGTCTGTGTAACACAAGTGTTTAAAATGTACATTTGTATTTAGGCACGAGGATTGCACAGCACTTCCCGTGCAAATAAAATGTAATAATATGTGAGCACGGGGAATTGCACTTTATTAATTCACGTGCAGTTGTACCGCGACTCCAAATGAATGATTGATTTGCAATCGAGTCTCAGTACAGCTGCATAAAAGCAGCATGTTTTCACTCACTCGGGGTTGTGTGTTTGGTGAGTGGAGAATGGGATTGGGGACGGAGGTTATAATAATAATAATAATAATAATAATAATAATAATAATAATAATAATTAAATATCAGCTCACCGTGTTTGTCTGTGTAGTCCGTTTTGTTTGTCTCTTTATTTTGACGAAAGTGACGTGTCCTGTGTGTTTTGTCTTTACAACCTTTTATTTTCTGTCTGTTTCATTATTAAACGCTGAGCGAAACCAATCGCTCAGCTTCACCAAACTCCACCGCTCTGTTGTTTATTTCCTGGTTCCTGCTTCTGGTCTGACGTCACCCAATACAGCCGTCTTCGTGACAAACAGTTTAACTTTAAATGATTTTATAACAAGTATTTCCAATTCAGATACTTCAATATAGCAGTCTCTTATAATTGTAACTTAATTTTACTCCATTGATATACACAGAAGGTAATTAAGAAATAAGTTTTAATTAGGCACCTTCTTAGCAGCAAATGCAACCTTGAACATTAAAGCTTAGGTCTGCAATATTTTGATACAGATTAAAATCTTCCTGCATTTACTTAAGGTTATTATATTAGGTTTCTTATTTTTTAAATCTCACAGTTTTTTTATGTATTTCAATACTTTTGTTTTTCCTTACTATAGTACAACCAGAAACTTATTTTAGTTAAATTGTTTCTCAGAGTGTGCCATTCTGTTCTCACTGGATCAGAATGTTTGAGGCTCTGAGTCTAATTTAAAAAGATGCTTTTGCCTGATAAGGGAAGTTTGGCACTTTTATCAGGTTGGCCTGATCTTACACATTCACTAATAATATTTTTCTACTGTTATACTAGAATAAACAGGAATATGGAACACTACAATATTCTCATAGACTAATACAGAGCACATGATAAAACATTTCTGAATAGTGTGTTTTAACAATTTGTTTAATATTTCTGCTAACTTTATATTCTTTTAAAATACATTACAGTCATTACAATATTTTTTGCAGTTTCACAAATATTCAGGTTGTCTCCCAAAGATCAGCCCGCTTTCAGTAGCGATGACAGTCTTGGGTCAGTTTCTGCTCTCAGTGAGTCTGTCAAAGCCACCACAGGTGTGGGTGACAGTCTTTAAAAGCCCAATACCTGCAAAAACTTAAATCTTGTTAGCTGGGCTCCCATCTCTACATTCTCATTCCCACCATCAAAATAAATTAAACTGTTTCTATCAAAGAGCCATCCATCTCTGTCGCATACACCTTTTACTCAAAACAGGTGCTCGCACCTTTACAAGGGAAGACAGGTTTTAGGGTCACTTGTGACACTTCTCCTAATGACCAACAAGCTTTGCAGCTAGCAAGATGATTTCACCTTGAAGACACTGCTGAGGTGAAAATGATCTAGGACGTAAAATCAGTACCAGATTTCCTGGAAGGGAAGGCAGTTCCCCGAGATATCTTTTAATAATAATATGCATTTCTTTCACCAATGTGCAGTTTTTTAACCATTTTTTGCTTCTCAAAATAGCCTGCAACTTAAATGAGTACAGTAGTGATGCGTATTAAAAATCACCAACAAAAGACGGGACTACCAGAGTACGCAAACAGCAACGTGACTGACTGCGAACCAAAAGTAATTAGCTTCCTGAGAAATTCAAAGAGAAGCGTTTACAATTTCACTATTTCTAACAAACAGTACCAGCTTGGAGAGATCAGAAATGCTGATCAGACCCCCGTATTTTTTGACATGCCAAGTTACCACAGTTCATAAATTGGGAGAAAAACAGGTGTGAGTAATCACGACTGGAAATGAGAAGCAGCACAGAACTGTAATGCTCTATGTGACAACAGACGGTCAAACGCCTCCATATGCATAATTGAGGCTGTAGCTTTGTAAATGTATATGTATTAGTTGTTTTATTTTTTCCTCAAATCGAGGGTGCGAAATTTGAGGGCAACTTGAATTCTAAGGAATAAGACACATAGGAATGCAAGTGCATGACAGGAAGCATTTAATTTTGTGCAAAGTACATGAGTGACTCACCTGCATATTTTGTAACATTTGACTCCTCCATGGACCAAAAGCAGTAGTCGAAGGCAAACACCTGTTTGGAGATGGAAAAAAAAAAAGAGAGACAATCACATGATCAGTGAGCCTCCAGCAACCCCTCCCAAATAAATCACCATTGCTTCTAGTTCGAACTCATTTAGGCATCGGTGAATAATTCAGATTTGATCAAATTCTTCACCATATGAGCTGGTTTACACTCTTGTCTAAAGAGAAAGGAACCTATAAAAGTATACCCAAGTGCCTAATGTCAGCTAAATTATTACTGCCGTCACCCAAAGACCGCTCAAAATAAAATGCAGAAAAGTTTCAGCAATCACAGAATGAGTCTTTGATACTGTAAATGACCATGGAACTAGGGAGCATGACAGACATGTTTATAGAAGCAAGAGACGCGCAGTTATTGAGATGTGGTCCACATCAAAAGCTGCATCAAAAGACAAACACGGTTATATAGAAGAAAGAGTATGTTTTGGATAACAGCTTCTATTTCAAATTCCAAGTTGAAGTTTTTTTTTTTTTTTATTACGGAGGTTAGAACAGATCAGTTTCAATCCGAGAAGTTTACTGTGATTTCATCTTTTAGTGATTAATTATTTTCTTTCATTAGCACATTTCAAAAATAAATATTATACACTAGTGTTTGAGTTATTAGTCTTTTCATATGAAATCCCACCTGAGTGCCATTTTTGAGTGGGTTTATGGAGAAAAAGCAACAGCAGGTTGCAACCACCTACTTCCAAGATATGAAGTAAAAATATTTCCATTAAATTTGAACATCTTTTCCAGTTACAAAAGAATGTTCGTATGACCCCCCCCCCCCCTTAATTTTGTGCTCTGACTTTCCAACCTTTGTTAACTGAACTGTACAGAATTTCAAACAGACACTCACTGTCTTATAACCCTTCAGTATTTTAAGGTGGTTATCTTAAAAGCTAGGGCAGACAGTTTTCACACTTTTGCTTCTAGAGGAAGTATTGGTGCACTCCAACAATTTATTAGATATTTTGCATTCTCGAAATCTAATCAAATTTAAAAAGCAATTAAAACAGAGCACTAATGAATAATATTTACTTTTTAATTACTCTGCCACAAGTCAATAAAGTAATACGGATTAATGAATCCGATCTCTTGGTGGTCTAGTAAACTCCCAGCAGCCCCTGTTTCCTAAGGAACTGCATGTGGTGTTGAAAGCAGTCTGAAGTAGTGTAACACACTCTCACAACAGATTTTTTGGAAATCCTCATATATCTTATAATTTTCAGGTTTCAAAAGTCTAAGGAAAGTGTGGTTGGTGCTCAGTAGGCATAAACCAATTGGTTTCAGCTCTTCGTTTTGTTCTGGTCTTACTAGAACAGGTCACACACATAACAATGGCTTTTACAAATAGACTGGTATTTCACCAAGGAAACAAAACTGAGGAAGCCTAATCTTGAGCAGTGATGACTGCTTCATCTCACCTCACACTAAATTGGCACTTGTGGATCCAACACTAACCATATATGGTTTTAAAAAGAGAACACAGCCAGGTTAATCCAAAAACACCTTCTCAGTGTACAGGACTGCCTAGTAATCTCATCCGTAATATCTAAAGTGCTACGCATCAACATTCAAACCCGTTTGAGTTTTTTTGGCATGCAATGTTGAAATGTACACAAGTCTTCAAAACAATAGGAGATGGGTTATGTGCTGACATCAGCATCTCTTGTGAGTACGTTTCCAACTGTGACAGCATGTCAGCCTCTAAATGAACAGGTAAGATAGAAAACTTCCCACTCACTGTAAAGAAAAGTAAAAGAACAAGTTGGAAGATATACCCCAGCTTTTGGAAGCAATGAATACAAACAAAACAACTGAAGCAGATCTATTTCCACATTGTGACTCACTGGCACTTTGCCAGGAGCAATTATCCAGTCCCTTTTCTGTAATTCAAAAGAAGCTTTATAAACTTATTTGTGACCCATGACTCAAATGCATATTTGTTGTAAAGTAATGCTGCAGTCGGTGCTTGTGCGTTGAACTCACGATGCACAGCCAACATGTAAGTGTTTCCAAGGCCTTTAGGCTACCTTATTAATAATATGTTCACAAATTGATTCATACAAAAGATTGCGTTGTTTATTTTGTCGGGATCTGTAATACAGGAAATTGACCGAGACTGCAGCTTTCTCTCTCGGAAAGTTTCTGAATGGTGTTTGGAGTAAAACACTAGACCATGCTGTTTCCTCTTAAAAAAAACAAAAAAAAAAAAAAAAAAAAAACACCTATTACAATTAAATTTACAGAGGTTTTAAAACGCATTGATTATCTTGGCCATACAGATTAGTCGCTAGTTGATGTCACACTAAAGAGGCGCATTTTATATTTATTTTGCACCCTTGCACCATCTGGTGGTTGACTAGTGTTTTTTCTATTCCTGTGGGGTGATTTTAAGCCGCGGTATGTTTATGTTTGCAACGTCATATTGCATCTGTATTGTGATGTCGGGCGACCACAATTTGCCTCCCACTGTATTAATGGACCGTTGAGTTGACCGACAGTGACCCCTAGCCATTCAGAGCGAAACAAAGACGGGACAGACAACTATAAAAACTACATAGACTAGAGATGATAACCTTAATAACCATTAACCTATCTGCACTCTGTAAGGAGGTAGAAGCTAGTTTTACATTTGACCAATGATTTTTAAAGGTTTTTAAAGAAATGCATCATGTTGGGGCCATATTGGTTTACGCACAAACACCATTTTTGAAAAAGTCAACTGTATTGACAAAGGGAAGATGCTTGTTAACTTTGGAGTTAATCAAATACACCGTTTTTCAACTGAAGCGGTTTTAAATTTAAGAAGAAAATGTAGGTCTGGTGGCCATCTTGTCCGTTGTCCCCAGGATGATGCCTACCAAGTTCAGAGTTAGTTGGTTAAACGGCTTTCAAACAGAAGCAGTTTGATGTTTGGGAAATTGTTTCGGCGAATTTGATGGCAGCCATTTTGATATAAAAATTTATAGCAGTAACTTATGCTTGCCAAACTTGAAGAGGGTTTGGTTGTTGATGACATATGCCAAATTTCAGATCAATCGCTTCACCGGTTCCCAAGAAGAGTTTGAAAGTTTTTTTTAAAAATGAGTCATGCCGCCATCTTGGTTGATGCAAAAGCACAATTCTTTTAAATCTGAATTGTATTCATCCCGGGATGATACCTGCCAAGTTTGATGTTGACTGGTTACATGGCGTTCGAGCAAGAGCAGTTAGAAGTCTTGGGAATAATAATAATCAATCATCATCAGCATCATCATCATCATCATCATCATCATCATTTACAATAACAACAATCTTCCCCAGCCATTCTGGTTTGAAAGCATAATAATAAATAATAATAATAATAATAATAATAATAATAATAATAATAATAAAGCACATTTTCATTCATGCATCTCATAGTAAAATTATATATACAGGGTAACTTCACTCTAACGAACCCCCTTGGGACCTGGAGAAATGTTCGTTATATCAGGGTGTTCACTATAACAGGGTGTGGCAGGCTGGTGAGTGGATAGAGGCCCAGAGACAGTCTGGAGTTCAAAAAAATAACTATTTTATTATAAACACAAAAATGAAAGGGCACAAGGGCCAAAACAAAGCAATTTAAACACAAAATAAACAAAATAAAGCAAAAATACACTCACAAAAATAAAGGTTTCCAGGCTGGGCAATGCCTTCACTGGATTCAAAACATTCAAAACATTCAAAACATTCAAAACATTCAAAACATTCAAAAATCACAAACACCAAAACACCAACCTGCTTCCTCAACTCCCTCCTCCTAAATAAAAAGCAGAGGCCTCCTTTTATGTCAGGTGGCTGGGCGCTGATTGATCGTTAATTAAACTAATCATCTAATCAACCCCAGCCACCTGAACACAATGAACCAAGGCAGGTAGGGGAATTTAACCCCATCCCTGCCAATTTCTAAAGAGCAGAGCTGTGCTCTGCCACACAGGGTTTGGCAATTTGCTGCACCAGAACAAAGAAAAGCCCAATTTGAACTGAACATCAATCAATACTACTTTCATGAATATTACTTCACATTAAAATAATAAAGACAATAAAAAGGAAATAATGTCCACTTACATGCTCAATATGGGAATTGCAGTCCTTTCTATTTTAAATAAATATCCAGTGGAGATTGCTTCATTTTTTTTTTTTTCAAATGTGTGCCTACATTTTTTTTTTTTTTTATCTGCGCCCAAGAAAAACAGTTAGCGTAGAGCCCTGATAATGCGCAATTAGAACCAGGAATTAAGCATCTGCAGAGTTATCCATTATGAAGCTGCGAAATTACATTCAAGAACCATGATGTGTTCTAGGAGAAGACTGCATAATCAATGGTTGTTAAAAAGCAC
This sequence comes from Polyodon spathula, assembly GCF_017654505.1. Taxonomy (NCBI): domain Eukaryota; kingdom Metazoa; phylum Chordata; class Actinopteri; order Acipenseriformes; family Polyodontidae; genus Polyodon; species Polyodon spathula. The sequence goes on from NC_054536.1 coordinate 68,030,444, forward strand.
TCAATTCATAAACTACAGGAGACAATAAATTAAAGTGGGGACCCAGCAGATCATTGTTCAGAAGCGCTGTACATCCATCACCAATCTCAGCAGTGCCTGTTCTATGCTGTTTATTTATTTAGGATAATTCAATGGTTTACAAGTAGAGTGGCTGTGGACAGGGAATCTTGACTTGTTGCCAAGGGCTCTCTGAAATACAATGACAAGTGCATTTTATTTCATTCTCCACCTAGTAAAGCAAAATTTTGTTTTAACAAACAAACAAAAAAAGCCTTAAACCTTGCAATCTGTCCCGTTTGTCCTGAGGTACTCAACTGATAGACTGAACTCCAATTTAAAGAATTTACTAGAAATAAAAATCTCCCGTGAACAACAACTTGAAAAAACAAACCGTGACACTGAACGCTTTTCATGTTGTGCGAGCTACATCAAAGGTTTGTTAAATAAAACATAATATACAAGATGGTTTGAACTACATGTATATGTTAAATATCTTTACAAAATGTTCATGCAAAGTTTAAATACATCAAAATGACTGGTTTCTAATATACCGCTTTTATTGCCCCAACCAATTACAAGTCAAAACGCATTTGATTTTAATAGTTCTATTAAATTAATACCACGTTTTAAATATATCTTAAAATATAAGGAAGAGTGACTGATTTGAGCCCCCAAAATACATCACTGTAGCAGGGATATGCAGATCACAAACTACGAGCTACAAAATTCTGTTTGGTTTAGATTTGAGGAAATGACAACAGTACACAGAATCAACCAAGGACTTAGTATTTTGCATTTCATGCTTACACTTTATTAAACAAGAGAACTATGACTAACTTCAAAATCACATCTCTAACTTGACATGGATTTAGAACTAGCTTTTTTTTTTTTTTTTTTTTTTTTTTTAAACTTTCCAAGGTAATGTGTGCCCAGTACAAACAACCTTAATACAGAGGCTAGTGGTGTTATGTCACTAGTCCCAGGAAAAGCACTGTGTGCAGCCTAGGCCTACAGTGTAGAGCTCAGAGGCAGGAAACAACAGTCCCTCAGAATTACTCCAACAAGGGCCCAGCTAGCCAGAAACCTCTTTCTAACCCCCACTGCCAAGTACTGCATTTCAACTCTCCGAGGCATTATATTACAAGGCCAAACAATGATACATCTAAAAAAAATGTTGATAATTTGCATGACAATAAAAATTTAATTAAATTCTATTGTGTATCATTTTATAAATTTGTATCACTAGGTGAAGTTTTGGTGTTAACTTTTACAAATCATGTGAAGAATTCACTTCAAAAGGATAAAGTTTATATATTGAGTGTACTAGGATTATTTACATATAGTAAAGCTGGCTCTTAGTACTGAAATCACAAATTTTTTCAAATAAAATAAATAAAATTACTCCCATCAAACTACAATTTGCACCATTTTGGTGAAAGGGAAATTAAACACTGCTACAAACTCATTAGCAACCAATTTATTAAATCTTTTCAGTTTAAAATTAACCTTCAGATTTACTCATTAGATTGAAGACTTGAATAAGTTTATTTATACTACACATTTTACATTACTGTGTAAAACAAACAAACACAAAAACCCAACAAAGATGAATGCATGAAAAAAAAAATGCTGACATCAGGTGGAAGAGAGGATGTGGTCCCTTCAAATGGAATTCCAAATATAAAATGTCACTTAAAAGGACACAAGGGTAGCAAGAGAGTAAGAACAACTGAAAGTGTACTATATGTAACAGGGCTGAGGTTGGGTGCAAACTGGCAATTATGCGCACAACAAACGAGCGTCTTAACCACAATGCATTCGACTGCATCGTTTTAGAGCTTTTAACCTCTCACCAACGGGGGACAAGGCAAAATCTGTAACGCATTGCATCACAGAACACCAGATCAGCACAACACTGCCCGTAACATTATCTATATAGCAGAAACTTAAGTCACATGACCTCAATGTGGCAGCCATATTAGGTCAGAGCTTAATGTCATGGTCACCAATACATTAAGCAAGCAGAATTTAAAACCCTGCAACTATGAAGTCAATACCTCTAATGGTTTCCAAGATGATACTGGCCCTGTGACAAAAAGGATACCAACTTGATTGAGAGAAGAGTAGAATACAGCTGTGAATCGAGTACGAAGCCAGCGGTCAAGGAGAGGTACACAGTTCGGATTGAGAGGGTCGGAATTACAATGAGGTCAAGCTCATCGACAGGACCTGTGACGACAGCCCCGAAGACGAGGGCACAAAAAAATGATGGCAGAGCATGACCCGGAGGCATACCTGGTTGCGTTTGAGCAGTCTGCTACCATGGCCTCAGGAGTTCCGGGCTGGCCAGTTAGAGCCATGTTTGATTGAAGCCACCCTATAGGATCTAGTAAAGCAGGCCATTTTCTGACGTCTGAACATCACAGGGAAAACATTTTCTGCTCCAGATGGTCTGTTCCATTTTATAACCAGCCGTTTGGGCTATATGCTGCCTTTCAAAGACTGATGGACCAGGTCTTACACTCACATCGTGAGTATGCAGCAGCGTGGTTATCTACAGCTCCACCTGGCGAGAGCAACTGGCTATGACCACGATCATAGCTTTAAAATGTTCAATACAAAAAAATGGTCCCTGAGTTACAAGTTCTTGCAGTGTCTTAAAAAAAAAAAAAAAAAAAAAAAAAAAAGATATCCGATCCGAAACTGCCGAACTCCACTGCTTCTACTTCTAGGCAGTTTTTTCTATTTCTCGTGAACCGCGAATTTTCCCCTTTATTTGTGCATGGCTATTAAAAACCGGAAATTAATGGTGAAAATGTGACTTTCAGCTAAAAGTTGAGGTGGGGTGATCGTTCAAACCAGGGTGTTGACTCGGCAAGATGCGATACTGCTACTGAAAGCTGAAGTCCCCATTAATTGTGCACTGCAATTTTATACAGGCCATGTTTGTGAACTTTCAGTGATTTTATGAATGTTTTCATGTCATCTGAATAATAAACAGACAGAGTTTACCTTAAAACACAAAAATAAGACAACCAAGGAAAGTGAATTAGGATGGAAATTAAATATGATTGTCTATTTTTTATTAGTGTTTGAATAATAAACAACCAGATAAATAATTCCAGTAGTGAGAAAAGGTTAAGGACCTACCTCATCAGCAGTACACTGCAGTGAGATTTTTACTCTTAACCAAATCAGAGGACTCAGCCTAGCCAATCAGTTTTAAAAAGGTAGTAATTTCAATTAATGACCTATACCCAGCATCTAAAAAGTAACAAAAACAAAAAGCAGCGTATTTTCATTGTTGTGAAACTGCTGTCTGGATTTATATGCTGAAACCTCCTGACCCTCAAGAAAAAAAAGAAAAAAGTCAATTGGGACCACTGTAATTTACCACTTGGTCGCTTGTGGCGCTCTACTGTGAGCCAAAAGGCACAGATTTGAAAGAGTGCAGTCCACTGGTTACCTGGTTACAAAAAGTATTTATTTTCTCAAGATATATACTGTTTCCAAAGCAATACTGTGCACTAAATTTAAAGTGAGATGTTCCTGTAAAGTTATTTTTATTATCTGAGGCAGTTTACTTTGCTTTATTCTTGAGCTTTGCATATATTTCCCTTGTATCTGGCCATCAGTGTGTGAACAAAAGAACCCTTAAAATGCTTTCTGTTAGCCAAGTCAGCCGCTGCCAGCACTGCAGTGCTTTACAGTTTGTAAGAATATATATAAATAAAACTATTGCATTTAAATGGAGAGTACACAGTACACAATGGGTCACAATAAGAAATGCTGAGGTGATTATAAAAGTCAGTGGTTATTTGAGAATGCTTTAAGGCTTTGAGTGTGGTGTGTGTGTGCTGGGGGGCAGATATAATAGACAAAAAAGGAATTAAACTCAAACAGATTCAAGCTTAAATAACGAGAATACACAGAGCACATTTAAACTAAAATTGTTTTTGGAATAATAAGCAATAATCCACTTTGTGAACTGTATTCTCTGAAACCTGAATCATTATCAAATAAGGTAAAGTCAATCTAATTACCCTCCCCCTCTATTTAAACCTAAGGACAACATAAACATTTATCCTTGTACCGAGACTCCCTAATCCTGCAAGTTTTGACATAAGTGCAAGCTGTCTATGTGCACAGTAACAGTATACATACCTTGGTTTGTTTTCTTGAACGAGAAACGAGGACCACCATCAAGCATGACAATTATGAGAGTCGAAGAATAATAACAAACAGGACCACCATGGAAAAGAGAAGAGAAAAAAAAGATACATGAACAACAGAGTATTTCGCTTGTTGGCAGATACATTTCACAGGCATTCACATGAATGTCTATTCTCTTCTTTGAATCACTTTTCTTCAATGACAAACACATGATTCCTTACCACTGAAATAATTACTTGTTTTATTAGTACTCAAATGGTTCCAAAATACTGACCTAGTAGCCCCAACTCTTAACAGTTTACATAACATTTAAAATTAAGCTTCCTGAATGATACATGTTCTCATGCATTTTGACCCACAAATATGGGAGAAGGAATCTATAACAATTTCATCATTAAAATGAGGAAGAGGGTCCACCATTATGAGACACAGGTTGGTGCAAACTGGGAAATACTGTACACACTCCTAAAGCAGGGCTTGAAATGAACTTTTCAATCCAGTAGTCACCATGGCTTGTGGATGGAAAAATCCACACATACATTTTACCAGCCAACATCGTTCAGGGGGGTGACAACGACAAAAGAAAATACAAAAACAAGAAATGTTTATGAGCAGCCTCAACAGGGTCTTAAACAATCTGCCTCATGAGTGAAGATATAGCTTTTGAGACGGGTTGGGCATCTGCCCTCTCCACAGACTGCAGTTACCAGCCCTTTCTGACAGAATCATACATATACTAGCTCCTCTTCTATAACAGTGCTATTGGTTGAACCATCTGACATCACTGACAGGAACTTAGCACCTTTTATTTTCTCTTGCAGCTGCCTTCTTTCTACCTCAGCAATGTAGTGCATAAATACTCTTGCTTGTTTATCATTCCTGTAAGTACGTCCTAGATTTAGCCAGTTCTGTTCTTCAACCCTATATTATTAAATCATTTAAAAAAAAAGCTATTTTCTATACTGTACTAATACTGTAAGATGCAGGCTTTCACACTGCATAGCGAAACAGACTGAAATAAACAGTGTTCCTATTTTTCTGTGCGTGTCCGTCGTAAATGTACACACACATTTTATATATATATACACACACACACACACACACACACACACACACACACACACACATATATATATATATACATATACACACACACACACACACATACACACATATACACACACACACACACACACACACACACACACACACACACACACACACACGCAGATGCGCCTGGGGCGGACTTGAGGCTGGCAGGGGAGAGTGTAGCATGCACAGTGGAAGATAGCAGCAGGGCTGGTAGGTGACGTAAATCACATATAAAGACATAAGACCGATATACTCTTAGGTCCACAGCTGGATTTTATTGTAAAATATTCAGCTCTGTGGAATTGCGTTCAATTTCACCAGCCACCCATCCATCGTTACCCCAGGTTTAACCTCAAGTGGAAGCAATCCAGGTGGAGTCCTTTGTACTGTGAAATTCTCTTTTAAAAAAAAAAAAAACACTAAAACCAGCTTTGGTTTATCCTGGCTGGATATTGGTTAATCAACATGCATGATGTGAATAACAAATGAATATGAATATGTAAGTTACTGCATTGTATAGCATACAATAACCGTTTGTGCTCGGCATTAACCAACTTGATTTTTCATTTATCCACCTTTTATTAACCTAACCATCAAGGGGTACTGTACCTAGGTTTTGGAGTTCTAGAGACAGATATAGAGAAATTAGAATTTTGTAATAAGATTCACATTTCTCCTTGAATTATACTATATTAACTAGTAACACCATAAATAATAATGCTGCTTTTTTGGCAGACCAAACAGAATGGCTACTATTCGACTCTAGATAATACCAGTTGAAAATAAGATTTCCTTTAAATTTAATCTAGCAGAAACATATCTGACAGAGCTTTCCTCTGTAATAGTGTATTTTGCATATGGCCTTTCTATATCTTCATTCACACTATGTGGAAAGTGCAACAGGAGATGGTCCTATTAAAGCAATGCTGTCATGGGGCAGCTAGTGGCTGTCTATCCAACTTTAACCATGTGCAGAGGTGAAGGGAGACAGCTGACACTGTTTATTTCCTTGGCATCACACACAGCGCCAGCAATGTTAATATTTAATGTCTTCTGGTCTGCACCTCAACTAAAAACTACATGCAGACAACAATTCTTTCATATGAAAGCTAAGGAGTACAAGGCGGCAATACTGACAACAAACAAAAACTACTTAATTTGTCAAGAAAATGCAAAGCTTGGAACTGTGGAGATCAGTGACACTGACAGGAAGTCAACCCCAGAACAATGAATACAAAAAATATGAAACAGTTTAGTAACAGTGAAACAAGGTCATGTGAAAGTAATCCTATTAACAGTACTCCACACATTAACACCCTGTTCACACTTGTGTTTTAGGCCGGCCCAGGGCCGCCTTATCTCATGTGTGAACGCTCGAGAAATGAAAAGGCGGCCCTGGGCCGGGTGAAATTTAGACCAGCTTTTTGATGCAGCCTAAAGTACCAATGCCACCTCAGGGCCGGTCTATCTGCGTGTGTGAACCCAACGCAGGCCCTGGGCCGGCCTTAACGTGTCAGTGCGGTGATGTAGCTCAAACCACTCCCCTACTAGGTCAAGCATAGGAGATCAAAACAATGTCGGTTTTAAGGGGTAGCAGCTGGGACGATGCAGAAATGAACCTTTAGCGGTCCATTTATTCAGCGCTTGTCAGGCGTGTCAGGTCCAATTTATCTTAACACGCGCTGTTTTAATTTTTTTTTCCCCCCCTCAGAGTAAAGCAGGTTTAAAATGTACAGAATAGCAAAAGGACAGTCCAGCCAAGCCCCACCCCTTGTTCGCTGTATTTTTCACATACCTCTTTAAAGACATAGATACTCTCCCAATCACTCATTTTATCACCAAACTCCTCAATAACACGTCATTATTTTATTACTATAACATCTCAAAAAGCTCTGCAAATGTCTGTGATATTCTTTGAGCACTGGATGCAGAAGCAGCTATCTCATTTATGTCCGTGTTATCTCTGGTGAAAACCTGTAAGTTTGTCCGAGAACTCTCGGAAATACTGAGCAGCAGGCCAGAAATAAACCCACCACGGATCTTGGATTTTATGGAACCTACGGAGACCTGTTAAATAGCAATGGGGAATGCACTGAATACACCGACGCTTTTGACGATGATGATGCTGGGTCAGTCATGAATGGTAAGTATTTCTTCATCGTACAGCGTTCATAAAAACGATACGATAAAACTTGTGCTCTCTCACGCTCTTGCTCTCTGTCTGTCTGTGTGTATGAGATTATATATATATATATATATATATATATATATACACACACACACACATACACACACACACACTTGAGATTGTAACTAAGATTGTAAATCTCAATATTAATAAATATTGCATACAACGTTATATATTCAGTCACCATTAATATAATAATCTGTACTATGACTAATGTAATGTACACATCCTTGTTTGCTGCATTTACGCATGAGACAACACGATCGCTTCTTTCCACAGTAACCGACTGCACTGTCAACACATGCCTTTATTGTATCGTATGCAATAAGTACAGTACCAACATTGTTGCAAAAAATAAGACTGCCATATGTACATCTGCAAATTTCCCAGCTCAATCTCGGAAATCTGGAGGTCGCCCAAGGCCGACTCAGTAAGTGTGAACAGGGTGTAAGTTTAGCGTTTTACTTGCACTACAATACCCAGGATAAAATAGGCTTCGATAAAAAAAAAAAAAAAAAGGCACGTTGACCGATTTGTTGCTCTACACAGTATTAAACACATAATTAATCCTTGCAATTGTTTCTTTCTTATTTCTGTCTTGTAATTTGCTAAATTTAACAAGAGGTGTGACTCCAGACAGAATGTTTTTTTTTTTTTTTTTAAACAAACGGTGTGTAGTGACTAAATCCTTTACATAGTAAAGCGATCAATTACCTTTAAGGAATGTATAGCTAGAAAAATAGCTTTGAGCTTGTTTCTTCATCAACAGATAATATAATTAAATTAAGAAACGGTCATGGTTTGACATTGCTGATTAGAGCTGTAAATAAATAAACTTAACAATAATTAAGAACGCAATTCACTTAGCTTATTTACCTTGAGTGCAGTCCCTTAGGTCTGTGTTTTTCAGTATAGAAGAATGCAGTACTTTGCATTTGTTGCTGTCTTTTTTGCTTTCTTGTTCTCTACGTGTTTACGACTACATGATCAACTGAATGACAGCAACATTTGCAGAATAGAATCCTATCAGCCTCATAAATTATCACAAAATGTTTTTCTCTACTGAGTTTCAGCAGAGAACCATGAGTAAGTCACATGATGAATTAAGTTGGCTGGGTGCAGAGAAAAGGAAAAACCCAGAAAACTGAAGTTGCGAGGTGAAAAAGGCAACACTGCAAAATTCTCTTACCAAAACGCCTAATTCCGTTCCCAACACCTAATTCCGCGATTCCCCGAGCGCGGTAAATCAGTAGTCCCAAATTATAAATAACCACAGCATTTCCTTAGTTGAAGCTCTAAATATTAGCAAATACCAAGAACTGTAGTCTAGTGTCCATCACATTCAATTACGGTCTATTGGAAAGAGTAAACATGCACCATTAGTTAGATGGATTTCTGTTTAGAGCACTAATGAGCTCTTCGGCTGAACTCTTACAAATTCGATGTAACAAAGCGATCCCATACAACCCTGAGGTTAACTTTAATATTCTTTAATGGATGGAAAAAAAAAAAAAAAATCAATACAGAACTTGCTTTAAATAAGTCTTTGAAAATATGACATTTGAAAAACTAAAACCATTGTTTTGCCTCCGAGCTACGGGGCAGTGCAGCTTATGGGGATTCTTACTTGACCTCCTGCTTCAGATAATAGCAGAAGTGTTTACAGAAGACGTAAACTATGGAAAAATGCAGTTAAACTGTCAAATGGGAAACGTGTGCTATTATAAAAACTGAACAGTGGTGGGACTGCAGCTTTGAAAGATAAAATTACCAGAAAACTAATGCTTGTACTATTAACTGGACTGGGATTAAAACTGGTATTTTAAGTTTTTAGAAGACACTTGAGCACTGTGGTTTATTTATTTATTTATTTATTTATTTATTTATTTAATATGTGGAAACATTTATTTTTCTCATAATACCACACAAGAATAATTACAACGGCATTACAAATAGGGAAACCTCATCTGACATTAAAATAAAGCTTAATTTGAATGACTGATAAGGGTATATTTTTTGCATTCAGGGGGATGTTAAAAAATAATGTGTTATACATGAGTCATTATTTGTTTTGCTGTCCATTTAAACCATACTGCCAGGCAGGTGTTTATATGAAGCACAAATTCACTCCTAAAGGGTTTTTAAATTGCTGTAGAGGACAGAGTGACCATTCGTCTAATTCCAAGTCAGAAATTGAAGTTTGCTCTCCACAATAGCCATATCACAATCATTTGTAGAGTCATTTACACAGCACCAACTGTCTATACACAATCTAAATTACTGAGCTTCTGGGGATATGGGGGGTCTGTCTGTTCACCAATCCCTCTGTATCTCACATATTGTTTGTCAGATATTTTTTATATCTGACAAATGTATTGAATGACTAACCCTATACTGTTCTGTACACTCTTGATATCTCACGGTCATTAACTTTTTCGTTACACTGGTGGCTCTTATATGAACGGGAGTTTTACAGTAGTGCGTGCCATAAAATCCTTCTAGGTTTTCATTATTAAAAACAGACTTAAAACTCATTTGAAAGCTTCTTAATGCCTGTGCCACATAATACATTATCTTATTGCAAAACAAAATAAAAAACAAAAAAAAAACAAAACACTATCATCCTGCAACAAATACTGGGACAGACAAATAAATGGAAAATGACTGGGGTCTCGGCATCCTTGTGTATCTTGGCATCTCAGAATAGATTATTATAAAATCGATCAAATACACGCAAAATGTTTTAATGAGCAATCCATCCCAGAAGTGTAGTGGTATCCATTTACTTTCAATTCAAAACATGCACACCTTGCATAGTGGCCTCCTTCTGTTGGGACTGTGGGGTGCACACATTATGATTTATTGAAAATCCCAAGTGCCAGCAGGATGCCAGACTCCAACTCTACACCTTGCTGGGATTGCTTAAATGCTACATTTGCTAAAAGGCTTAAAGGCAATGCCCATGCTGGGTTACAGTGCAGAACATAGTAGTTGGAAAGACAAATCAATTAAAGTTGACCAGATATTACTATAGACACAGACCATTAATTTTCTTCTAGAATGATGTGAATATATCTGTATTGTACAAGGTTAATGAACTTCTGATTTCGGATTTACGAGAAATATATCGCTCGAGCATTACAATTTAGTACCTGAGTACTCGAATCCAACACCCGGTAATACTCTCCTCTACATAGCGGTGTCCTATTTTTAACACACAATCAAGTAATATATTAAGTAATGAATATTTTCACAAGGTTTGTCTTCTTGTGTATAGTCAAGCAGGCATGCCCCCAGAAAACACATGGTGCGCACAACTGAACCACACAGACATCCCGTCTCATGCCGACAACAACTCTGCATCACCATGCTGTAAAGTGTTTCAGCCAATCAGAGTGCTGCACTTTATGCTCTTGCCTGAGTTTCACAACACACTACCACATTAGAAAACTGCAATCAAATTGCATCACTGATTCCCTTTCTAAAAATGAATAAACCCAGCACGCTGCCATTGGGACAGAACAGCAGAGACAGCCAAGCAGTGCACAACAACAATAAAAGCTACAAACACAGACTAGGGGAAAAACTAGCTCACAAATCGTGTGCTGGTTCCATTTCTAATCATTTTACTCTCACAATCACTACAGTTAATCATTACTCATCCCCTAAGCATGGCCTATAAACATCCTTTTTTTATGCTACATGTGACAAAACAGGCGGTTAAAAAAATAACAACAGCAATAATAATAATAACAACAACAATAATAATAATAATAATAAACTCTCGTGATAAGATAAATGCCGATTCCACTTTAAAAAGAAAGAAAACAAAAAGTCTTAACATTCAAGTCTGCTCGGTACAAAATCCAAACAAAGAAATTCCAAGTCAATGTGAAAAAAAACAAAGTCAACAAAAATGTTCCCTTCGTTTATAGATTTTTAAACAAAAATAATTGTATTCAGCAATATAACAAACGTCAGAAAAGAACACTAGTCATTAACTCTTTTACCATGTGGACTGGATACCATACCACGCCTACTACAGCATGAACACAGAGTGCACCACTGAAGCGCTAGACTGAACTAGGACAAAACCTGCCCCAGTGTCAATCTTTCTGTTGCACGAATTAGCAAACAAGTCTTGGAAAAACTCAAGTAATTTCCGCAGCAGCAAATGGGAAGATAAACAGCTCATAGCTGTATGAGCCAACATGCGTGTTTAGGTTATCATCTTTCTATTTATAACAATGTTTTGTAACACAGTCTAAACCTCATTTGCAAGTTCATTCCTGTCTTTCAACAGAAGCTTGAGGAATGTATTGGGGGGGGAAATAAATAAATAAAAAGGACTGAGGTTTTTTGTTCAGGGACTTCCAAGTTCACAGAGTGAAGTGTCCTCTATAAATACTCTCGCAAAACTTGGTCTACTCTAACCAATGACAATTCTTTTTAACCTTTTGGTTATCGGAGCTGAAATGGTCCACCTGCATATATGTATGTACCTTCTAACTTAATTTTCAACTCTATAAACGTTGAAGGTTTTTCTCTTAGCAAAAAACCCCACTGTACTATCTGAGAATGAATATTTGTACTCATGTTATGGATCATTCATCTGAAAGTTAAATCATTTAAAATAAAACCCACAAGTTGCCCGTTTTGTAAAAGATCTTAATGTTGTCACCTGAACATCATATTGAAGCTCGTCTTGTATCTTTATACTCCTAAATTATTCAGAAGCTAAAATAGGGGTGTTTCAGAACACAGTAAACAATTAGAGACACTGGATATGTGAAAAATTGTGTTTGTTTAATGTCAAGGTGTACACTGAATCTATGTGTTTATTAAGAGAGCCCAGAAGAGTTTAGGAAAGCCTGTTAATTTCAAAACAAATCTTCAAACCTTCATATCTTGACTGAGCCTTACTCTTGTACCCTTCATTTTATTAAAGATCTGTCAGAGATGTCCTGACAAGATTTTTTTTTTTTGTCAGCATAAAAATGAATACACAGTGCGGAGTATACACTGATAGCAAGTCCTTCACACAGGAGATTTTTTTTTATTTTTAATTATGACATTTTTTTGTAGTACCGTAGTTGTAGATCTACAGTACCTCCACAATGTAAATTTAAGCATGTTGGAAATGGTGGTTTGTGAATAGTTACATACCAAACTAAATGACTCAATCTTAAATGAATACATAAATAGAGCAACTTATTTGTCATTGTGGCATCCTCTAAATGTGAAGTACAATATGTGAACTACAAGAATTTAGCGATGGAGTACGCCAGAGAAAAACATCCCTCTCTCATACCAGTCATTCTTTTACTTTACTTTTCTTTCTTCGATCTCCTCTTTCTGTGTCAGTCCAAACACAAGCAGAAGTGATTTAATCAGTCAACCCTGCCTTCAGGAGCCTGTTCTGAGTATTTCACCAAACATATCAAAAGAGCATTTTGGGATATTGGAGGATACATCAAAAATGTAGTTTGGTATTACAGCACCACACTTATGATAAACCGCACTACCTGATGCAATCTAATATAGAACTGGACTCAAGAGACTACCCCCTGAGGCGGTCTCAAGTCAGTTCTCGAGTATGGTATTACATGCTGTGTAGTGTTGACACTAACCATATTTAGCACTTTTAAGCCAGTTTAAAAGGCTAATTCAGTTTAAAGGCATAGTGTGGACAGGGCCATAGTCTTTCTCTATCCACAAGGCCACGTCAAATTTAAAACAGATTTTTTGGATCATGACACAAATAAATGAAAATATTAACCATCTTGAGTGAGTATCCTTTAAAGGAATACTTTAGTTTGCTTTATACAATGTCGGTTCACATGTCTAATAGCCAGTTACGAATACTTTCATAGGAATTCAGCAGACTAATAAAATCTTCAATAACCTCCCCTTTCTACTGAGCTTCCAGTTCCACGGTATCTCTTGCGGTAGCATTTCTCTGTGGCTCGAGCACCAAACTTTCTACCCCTGAATAACAGCATTACTGTCTATCAACTTGTTCATGAGTCATCACATTTACCATAGGCATATCTGGGAAAACAACAAATATATACTTTATAAAAGTAAAACAAGATTGCACGTGTGGCTTAACCCCTTCCTTAATAGGTTAGATCAGAGAATTTATTTATTTATTTTTTTTTTAATTCCTTCAAATCTTTAAAACTCTAGCTTTTATTCATTCAACAGATCATTACCTTATACCTCAAATCAAAGTCCCCATTTTGGTTTGAAGGCTCCTAGGATGGCTACCTTAAATGATTCTCTTTATCAATTGCAATTTTAAGTATGTCACCTTTCACTATTGAAGATTAAAATCATGCCTCAGGGAAAATAAACCTATGCCTGCTACTGTCCTCTGATTGTTAGCACTTTTTTCCCCTAGCCACTTCCTTAGCTTTAGAAATCAACCAAAACTCCAAGCTACAAAGCCAATTATCACTAAATTGTCAGATCATATTCAGAGACAGGGGAACCAAATTATTGCACAAGTACACAGAAAGATATAAAATACCATACATCGTGAACCCCAAAACAAACCTATGAAACAATGACATTATATGGGAAACAAAACAAAAAAAGGTTTCAATGCTGGTGATACTGGAGAAAAAAAAAATGTTCTCTCTATTTTAACAAGAGGTAGAAGAGAAGGACTTATTTACAAAGCTTAGAGCAACAGTGTCAAAAAGAAAACAGTAAAAGCCTCTATAGAAACAACAAACCGTCAAATAAAAATGCATAATCTTTTCTATTATAATTTTTTAGTTTCTAAACTGAGAAAATGTGTTTTTTTGAACTCATAAGTTAAGAATTCCAGTTTAAACATTAAAAGGAGCATTTTCAACCAGAATTAAATCACTGTGTTGTTGTTCGAGAGAGGTCATTTAAGGGAATGCATCTAACACAAAAATAGATCTGAAATCAGTACTGCATTTAAGAAATGATCATTCGGACAACACCAAAGGGTGTAGTGCTCTGAATCAGTTTCCCAGTTTGAATCTGGAAGCAGAACCCTGCCCATCTAACACAGGCTGTGATATAGTGATGCATCCCAGCACTAACACCAAATTATCTGGGTTTGTTAAGTAAACCCTCTCAGTCAGTTAAGAGTCATGCTAACTGTCTAATCCAGATGTTACGTCAGCCTAATTGACCAGGTGTTTATGATTTTGTGGAGCCCTCCCTCCTTCTCTATGTGTATTTTTTTCAAGCTTGCTACCTCTCAAAGAAAAGCTTGGGCTACATTATTTTAACTGTTCTAAGTTGCATAATATATCATATTAAAATATATAAGAAATAAACACTGCAGACTCGTAAAGACTTCTGAACTTCTCTCATATTTTTTACAGTGTAAATGAACTTATTATCATCATCTAAAGATGATAATGAGTCTCTTGTTCTCTGTATTTTGCACTGGTGGAGTAATTTTAGGTCATTCTGCACTGTAATTTTTGTAGAGTGACAATGCCCTCTTTGTTAGCAGCACTTGGAACCCAAAAAGGAATATAATTCCTTAACACTTTCATGGATGGCCTTCGAGCACGAACAACCATCTATTCATTGTGCCTGCACTGTATCACTAAACTAGCATACCGTTTATGATGCTCAAGGGCAGGCCTACTTTCTTTTCTTTAGCGGCAACAAGTACAAGGTTTTTGAAACAATTCACTTGTGGCTAAAAACAGACTTGTGTATTTGAGCGGTCCCTCAGAGGACAGACTCATTGGTTGCGTAAATACATTTTGGACATGGAATCTAGAACATAAAAAAGCAGCATGGTTCTGTTCCAAGAACACTGTGCGGTCGTTACACATCAATTGGACCAATGGTCCCCACCTCACCACGTCAGATTCTTTTGATATAGTATATGGAAGTAGCTTGAAGTGTTTTGGACAAAATTCCCAAA
This sequence comes from Polyodon spathula, assembly GCF_017654505.1. Classification (NCBI taxonomy): domain Eukaryota; kingdom Metazoa; phylum Chordata; class Actinopteri; order Acipenseriformes; family Polyodontidae; genus Polyodon; species Polyodon spathula. The sequence goes on from NC_054536.1 coordinate 68,045,821, forward strand.
TATTATCTCTCAACTCTTTCAAAGTATTTAGATATCATCTTGATACTCGCTGCACACACAGTCCTGCTTCTCTGTTAGGTATTTCATGTTAATGCCAAGAGGCAAATGTCATATTGTACTTGTGAACTCCTGAACCACAGCAGTTATGGCCTCCTCTGTAGCTTCTCCAGGTTACCTAAAAACAAAAATTACATATGCAATGACAGGATAATGGTTACACAGATATGAGCCCTCAGAGTGGACATCAGGCCAGAAATTACATCCCCTTCAGCACCCCAGAACTCAAAAGGGATTCAGATACAAACTTGTGCTTGCATCATAAAAATCAGTGAGGTGGTGATGATCCAGAAGAAAGTACATTTGATGTGGAATAACCCTGCTGTAAGACTGTCACAATTGGCAAGACCTCATGCTGTTGATAAGGGGCTGAAAGTAGGCGCTCGGTTGGCAGGTTTTCCAATATGCAAGGGCTGTTCTAGAGCACAGACTTTGCCACAACTTGCCTGATTGAAATCAGAGGTGATACTTCAGGCACTGCCACATAACCTTCCAAAACAATTTAAACACCTTGGAGACTAGTCGAATTGAACCTGTGTCAGTCCTACTGAAACTGTAATGGCAGCTGTTTCTAAATTCCACTTACAATTCTCATAATCCAATTCTCATAATCTTTAACTATTTTCGGTAATAGGGCTTGTCAAGACATAAAATGTGTTATACTGTTTCTGTTAATCTCTACAAATGACTGACGTTTATCCATCACAATTACACTTTATTACGCACACGTTTTCTTATAATTACTTCTAGTACACCAAATAAATCAATACATAGCACAGTAAACACTGGAGATTAAATTACTGTGAATAACCCTTGCAATTAGATCAAATCGTTGATTTAGTATCGTCATTAATGTATTTAGAGGGATTACTTATATCTGCAAGAGCTCAAGAAGCCAACAAGCCATGCTGTATTTTGGTGAAGGATTAAGGCCAGTGGGTCACTAACTGACAAAGCTCATCATCTGTGATTCTCTCCAGGTCAGAACTACAACTCTGCTCTGATTTTACAACCAATTTGTATTCACTGGAAACAGATGTTCTAGACTGAGTGACTTGGGACTAGTCATTAGGATATACACCTCATTATATAAATAAAAACCAATATTATATGGTTAAATTTTGCTTAACAGCCTTCTATTAGTTATCTAATACACCACAAGTATGTACAAAGCAGAATAAAATGTGCAAAAACAGGCCTAGCTGTCATGACTACGTAAAAAGGAAAAGATATAAACATAAATCTCTGGTATCTAAGGAAGGAAGGTTTCCAAGTGTGGCTTGCTATATGATGGGACATGTGTCTGACTTCCCAACATTATCTGCACCATTATCATCACCTGAATGGTCTTAAGAAATCCAAGAGAATTACATTTTTCAATTAAAAAATAAAAATTCTGGGAAACAAAATATTTATGTAATTTATGTAAATATTTATGTCTGGCAATTGACAACGATTGTGTGTATAAGAGACATGATATATATACTATATATATACACATATATATATATATATATATATATATATATATATATATATATATATATATATATATATATATATATATATATATATTTTCCTCATTCTAAAAGCTTTGCTTTCAAAAGATGAGACCATTGAGCACACAACAGAACTTCTTTGACAACCCTTTATATTAAAAATAAAAGTGTGTACAAAGGATTAATCTAGCCCTTTGCAAACCAGCATTGACGTTTTCAGAACTGCTCCCAACAGTTTATTTGAATGAGAATGTCATAGAGCACTTCAGTTTCCATGATGTGCTTAAGGGAATGTCTGGAAATTACTGTTTTAGTTGAAAAGAAAAAATACAGAAAACCAAACATAATTGTAAAACAAGCGGTTTCCTCCCAAGTGACACAAATAAATTCAAAAACAGATACCATGATGGGTACTAAAAGTCAAGCTCTGCAATTACTGCAGTTAAACACTACAACTTTACCATTGTAGCCTGCCTCCATCCTACAGCTCTCTGCATAACAGGGTTGCCATCTACTTCACAGTAGAGCTGTAACAAAGTGTACATTTTGACCGTCGAAATTTTGGAACACGTTACCAAACGAAGGTTCAAACCTTCCATGGGGGTACTAATTTGCATAATTTACTGGTGATGTCAACCATAGCTACTAGTTATCCTATTATCTTACAGGGAATCCATATAAATGGAATAAAACATTCACATGTAATTCAATAATACCTGTCTAGAACAGTAATCATATTGTTTATAATTTAAACGTGTTTATGCACATGTAACTGATGCTGCATGCGAGATATACAGTAAGATTGTACTGCATCAGCAACTTATTGCAGCCAATTAAAAGAACTGCAGTTGACTTGGGCAAAACAAAGCTTTACTTAACAGTCACCTTTCCAAGCAGGTTATCAGTTAGTCACATTTTACTACTTTAATACTAATACTAATAATAACAATAATAACTAATAATAATAATAACTACTGATACTAATACTAATAATATACTGTATAATAATACTACTAATAATAATAATAATAATAATAATAATAATAATAATAATAAGATGATGATGATGAGAAAGTGATCCCGGAGATTGGCTGTGCCTCCATGATACCTCAAGAGTCGCTTGCACAGTTTGCATTCAACTTTAATTTGGTCGTCTGGGCATTTAACAAAAAATTCCCAAAACAGCAGAGGGTTTGAGAAACATTTTTCAGTATAGCTCACGCTATACAAACAACACTTTGCTGTTGAACTGGCAAATGAAGAAATTTAAGTTCTGCCTCTGGATAACATGAGCTGGAAGGGGGGGGGGGGGGGGGGGGGGGGGGGGGGGGAGCTGGGGGGGGGGGGGGGGGGGGGGGGGGCGCTCAGTTTTCAAAACAAATGTATTAGTGTTGGCGTATATTTTGTATGTTCCATACTTATTCTACCATAACACCTCTCCCCCCCCCCATAATACACCTTGTTCCAATGCAAGGCAGCGGTGCCATATAGAGTTTCTACGTATAATGATTAGGTAGTGGATTTTAATACAACGTTTGTTTAAAGTAATATGCATTATGCAAATCAAAAGATTGAATTTTGCACGTGTGATGGTTAATGTGCGATTTATAGTATTCACACAATGATAAATGGCTTTTGTTAACAGAAAAAAAGAAAAAACACCTGACTGTGTGTGAATGTCGCCTGACGAACCTTCGAAGGTTCAGAACTACCTTCGAATTCCTGGCTAGCGAACGAACCTTCGAACCTTTGAACACAGCCCTACTTCAGAGTCACATTCAACAAAGATGACATATTCCTGGATTGTAACCTGGTTTCTAACTGGGCAAGATGACCTTACAGTAGCGTTACCTAAAAAACAACAATCATAATTGCTGCACAGACACCCACAGAGGAAGCACAGTCCTATTTCAAAAGACAGCATCACATTAATCCAAACTGCATGGTAGAAGTAAATCTATATAATGAAAAAGGGTTATTGTTGGTGACACCCAACTTGTTCAGACATGTTAAAAACCAGCTTACACCAGGGTGCCAGAGCTTAAACATAAGAATTCCTCAGTGTTAAGTATTAAAGTATTAAAATATCAGGATGTAGTAGCAGCTATAAATTACACCAGTAATTAGGTTTTGGAAGCACTATGGTAAAAGGGAAGCACTAAATGATCTGAAATGACCTACAGTACATTGACTGTCAGCTACTGTATATTCTCCAAATAGACTAAATATGCCAGTTTAAACATTTCCAGTTGTTACAACAAAGGAAATGTCAGTTAATACTGTATTACTTTAATCTCTATGGACTTCATCAAGGTTATAAAGCATGTTTCATATTCCAGCAACCCTTAATGTTCTCAAGACTTTAATGTTTTTAAACCAACGTAGCTTCTCTTGGTCTACCTGCAAGCAATCAAATATGTTGCATTGGAAACCCTCTCAGATTAGCATTGAACAATGGATTTAAAATTCACAGCAGACATCCCTCTGTATATAATATTAAAATTAAATCTTGTATTAAAAGCTTTGCCTTAAGCTGTTTCGGGACTATTTGCTCTCTGTTTGATTTTAATCAGAATATCTGCTAAACCTTATAGGCATATTTTTTCCTTGTCAATGTATTTCCTAATCTAAAACCAGAACAATATTTACTACATTTACATATGGGAAACCCAATTGATTATAAAATAGTTTAACTGAAGCAGTAGCAAAGCTTCCATAGGCAAGAGCTGCCTGTGCTGGAACAGGTATTTATTCCCCTCTATTAACTAAAACAAGTACAAGTGTTCTGGAAACTTCTACTGCTTCTCACTTGTCACTTGTGTATCCATGCTCTAACTTAATGTTGTTGTCATCACACAAGAGTGAAAATAATATGGACAGCTTTTTTCAGGTAACATTTCAGTTTTAAAAACATTTGTTTTTCAATTATGTTAACGCAAGACTGAACCCACAGTATTAAATTAGATCAGGTAGAGAGAATATAGAAAATGTGTCTGCTACAGTAGGAACAGACACCGCAATGAATCTGGTAATAAAACAAACATACATAAAAAATACAGGTTTCAGACAAAATCCATTAATTTCACTGCCATAAGCCAGAGCAACCATGAGGCAGCATTGCAGTCTTCTTATTTTTCTTCCCAGACCTGCGACTGACAGCAAAAGTTCTTATTAAATATGGCGCAGAGGGAGCTCCTTATTCCAACACAAGGGTAATAATGTTAACTAGCAACAGCCTCGATTCCAGCCAAGCACCAGAAGAAAATAAAACCACAGTACTTTGTCGCTTGCTTTATTAAACACCCTGTAAGCTTTACAGTGAACAAACAGGGGGAAACCCTTACCAAGTTTAACACAAACCTTTTACTGTTATTATTGCTCATCACAAATACACACAAACATGTTGATATGGATGGATCTGGCCAGTCGTTTTGTACTGTGTTCTTATTGTTTTCCCTGGTACTGAGTCATGTTACAGAGTTTGATGGTATTTTAAAAAGTTTGGTCAAGTGAAATACACTAATGGCTACAGTCAGGCACATTCAATACCTTTAGAAATACTAAAAGACTCTTAATAAATTAAAATGACAAATGTTGCAACTTTAATGGCAATGTGGTTTCTAGTTGCAATGAATGCAAAGTTATTCCCAAGGCCTTACAGAGCAAATGGAAACCTCAGGATGCCGCTTGCACACCAAACAGTGGACTCGCATTGATGACACTGAGAAAACATTGAAATGTTTGTCATTGAATTTATTACATTTGTT
>NC_054536.1:68056143-68116143 GCF_017654505.1 Polyodon spathula
TCACACATTGCCTGTAGTGATGGAACGAACTCCACAGGATTAAATATGTTCCTTCACTATTACCCTACCTGTGACATAAAAAGGGCATTGTTTGAAAACCCAATGCTTATGAAAGTATTTAAATGTACCATGTCTGTTTTTGAGGTTAACTAGTTGCATTATGCCAGAGGCTGTAAGGAGTTAATTCCAGCACAGTGGAACTTCGTGTATTGTTTGTTTTGCTGTTCATGAGTTTTAGACTAGTCGAGGGGAGGAGCTAGTGTGAGCAGGAGTATAAATACCTAGAGCTTGGTCATTTGAGTGAGAGAGGTTGTAGGCTCTGGTTGTCAAGTCTGTTGTTATTTATTAGTTTATACTGAAGTCTGGATTACGTTTGAACTGTTTGTTTTTGTTTTGTTATTTTTTCACATGGGCTTCAAAATTAAATTAAAGATTTTTTTGTATTTGTTTCTTCTGACCATTTCCTGCACAACATCAGCCACTTGATAAGACTATCTTGCACTTATCAAAACCTAGAAATGCTGCCGCTGCAGAGGAAACCCGTTTATACATGTTGGCTTTCTTATCAACTTCCACGCCCAGAGGCAGCAATATTAAAAAAAAAAACAACCACAAATGACAAGATGTGTTACGAGAGAAGAAAATCCTACCAGCAACACTACTTCAATGAAACCAATGTTAGTCAAAAAAAAATTACAAGCTTCATTACTCCAGCAGGAGACATGAACTAAATCAAGGCTGATAATCTGCAATAACATACACAAGGCCTTGCTCCCATGTGAACTGTTACTGCTTCATGTCTATTTCCTGACCGCAGATAAACTTTGCCTTCCTTTTCAAGCTCATAACCACGTTGGTCTACAGGGACCAAAAACTGTTCACCAAAGGTTTATTTATACAACAAGTTCCTTCCCAGTAAAGGTTTTTAAAAATGCCAAGGATTTTAGGAGACCTAAACCTAAATTCTCCCAACATTTATTTTGCAGTCTTTGCATTTTGTCACTTCTTACTTTATGTTGACTTCAGGTAAATAAATCTGTTGTGTCTCTGCACAGCTTGGGTACTGGCCTGTATGTAGTGTTCTTGTCTGGTTTAAAGCACATTCAAGATCCATCACTGGTAGGCCTAATGCTATTCCCAAATTGCTTTGAAGTGAGATACAACTTAATTTCTAACTAGTGCAGGGACAAACATGGTATTTTCATGTTTTGATATCCGTTCAAGATTCAGACAAGTACTTGAACAATTCGTTCATTTGCAAAACATTACCAAAACCATTATATGTAACACTAACAGTAATTAATTTTTTTTTTCAAAAAACTTGAAACAAATTCTACAATAGTGATACAAGTGCTTACATTTCTTGTAAAACAGGATCCGTTCTTGCAGAGCTCCGCACGTCACTCTGCTCTGGATGGAAAACACTCTGCTCACAAAAGCAGTTTTTTTCAGGTGACATTACTTAGAGCAAAAGGAAATGATGTCCAAGGGAAAAAAACTGCAGGTATAATGCAAAGTTGATATACATAGTAAAGAAAGCTTGAGGAGCTATATAGTGATTTAAATGTTCAAAACAGCAAGTAAGACTAAAGATTACATCCTACAAAGGTGAAATGTGCACAAAACAAATAGAGAAGCACAACAAAATTAAACTTTCACATCTATCAACAGGGTCATTCCATGCCAATTCAACCAGAAAAGGGGCATTTTGCTCGACCGTCTCAGATTTTGCTAGAAAAATTAACCTGGGGGTTTTCTGGCCCACCGAGCTCAGAAATGCATATTTTTTTCTCCCCTAATTTCTATTTTGAGCTGTGACCTGGCAAAGGTCAACCTAAAGTAAAAAAGTGACCCTGACCAGAAAAATCACCCTGAGCTCCACGCTACCATCATGTGGTGCACCTCGTTCGACTCATAATGAATATGGCTTTCGGGGAAAAAAAAATACAGGAGAACCTAACTCACTTCTGGCATGTTGCCAGACGAGGGGTAAGTTACGGGTTTTATTCAAACTTCAGCCCAACCCTTTACCCTGTAGGGGATGCGAGTCCTAAAATGTTAGTATTGCTGTAAGAACCTTAGGGACCACTCTTCCAAATTCTGTGGAACACTTTTGGTTTCAAGTCCCTCCAATGGTCATTAACCCCTTCTGAAATTAAATTTTTTGGTATTTCTACCAAGTTTAGGTCGAAAAACACTTCCTTGTTTAAAAAGTGAGGTTCCTGTTTAGTAAAAGTGAAAAAATGAGTGCTGGGACAAATATCTGAATATTCGTACAAATATTTTTTTACATGTATCGGATACAAAAATAAGATGTTCTTATTCGCTACATATTGACAAAAATACCTTGCACGCACTTACTGTTGCACCAGAATTTGCGTGACAGTTTTAAAAAAAAAGGCAAATGAAAAAGAGCTCTGTGTGATGTGAGATTAAAATATAACAGGATGAACACAGCAGCTCTTGAGCATTTAAAAGTTTTAGACAGCAAAAGGTAAACAAACCAGACTATGCGCGGGCACACCGTGATCTCTATGGAAACACATCTGAGACAAAAAACCTATTGTGCTGCTTTAGCGTGAGCCAGAATCTCATGGGACAGAAAAGGCACAACAGTACCCAGCTTCCAGAAAATGTTGTGTTGTGATTTGCATACATATTACATATTTTTTGTTGCTACTGTTGTGTGGAATGTAATAAAGGAGAACCAAAACGGTGAGTTTTTTTCCCCTTCACTTTACAATGCGATTTCCACGTTTTATTTGAAGTGTTTAAGTGAAATTTCAGTTTTTGCTTCCTTGTAAGCTTCAAAAAGTTACAAGCAAACCTCATGTTATTACTTCATGAAAACGTGTCTATGGCCAGTGTTTACTGTGAAGAAACGGCAATGGCAAGGAATGAATTTCATTTATTTTGGGAGTAAACAAAACAACGTTTAACTTGAACTGCTATTTGGCATTTTTTGTTTTGCAGTTAATTCACTGGGGTAAAGTAAGGCCTACACAACATATTCTTTACTCCTGGGAGATTTTTCTATTTTAACATGCTACATATTGTAAGGTCTTGGTGTAAAATAAAGGCACACAGACCGGGATCACAGCCACCCCCGCTGTCACTATGCTGTCTCTGCCTGCGCTCAGAGCAACATAATGGCTTTTATTACTTTTTGAAAAACAAATTAATATCTGATCGAATGTTTAAATGGTGAGTAAATATCAGTTTTTTCTTGAAAGTCTTATAAATTTTGCATAAAATGCCTCATATTTAGATCAGGTCTATTATTTGGTCAGTGATTAATTGAAAACAAGATATCTAGCACAGGTCAAAATGTCACCACAGTTCTGATCAGCACTGTATGAAAAGGTCAGATGAAATCAATAAAACAGATAGTCCTTTCTACTCCAGATATCCCTGGGGAGTCCTAAAATTTGTGGTTAGGTGGAGTGGATTCCTTGAAAAAACCTGGAGGTCTGGGGAGGACACTTGTTAACAGCACAAGTTCCAAGCATGTTCTGTCTCGTGTCAAACTGCTCATCTTACTGCTCCCCAGAAATATAAAAGATCCCTCCCCTCCCCCAAAAGAAAAGGGATGATTTGGTTAGTACACAGTATCAAAAGGGATTAAATGAGGCAACACTGAAAGGCTGTAGACTGGAAGAAACAGAGGAGTTTTGTTCTACAGGCTAAACGCACTTAGCTATGAAGGAATACAATACAACAGTCAAAACTGTGACGGTATGAATGAGGAATATGAGAGGAAAAAATAAACTGCTTTCGCATTCGTACTGTCATTAAAGTAAGGGTGCAACGAAGGGTACACTTTGACCTTCAAAAGAACACTTCGATGGCACTCATTTGCATAATTTACTGGCAACGTCACCATAGCTACTTGTTTATTTTATTGAAAATCCTATTTTTACAGGTAAGCCATATGAATGGAATAAAACATTTACATGTAGTTTACAAATACGTTACACAGAACAATCATGTTTTTATAATAAAAAAAAAAAAAAACACATTGTTTTACTTTCACGTAATTGTTGTCGATTGTGATCTCTACAGTAAGCTTGCAGTTGACTTGGACAAAACAAGCTTTATTTAACAGTCTCCGTTCCAAGCATGTTATCGGTAACAGTCACATTTTACTACAGTGCTACTAAAAATATTAGTACTAATAACAGTATGAGCTGACACTTGTCAAGTGACCCCAGAGATTGGCTATGCCTCAATGATACGAGTCTCTGCACAGTTTGCATTCAACTTTTTTTTTTTTTGGTCATCTGGGCATTTAACAAAAAAATCAAACAGCAGAGGGGATGAGACATTTCTTTCAATACAGCTTACGCTATGTAACGCTTAGCTGTCGAGATGGCGAATGAAGAAATTAAAGGTTTGCCTCTGGATAACACGAGCTGGAGGAGGGAGGGGCGGACGGTGATCAGTTTTCAAAATTAAAATGGATGTGTTGGTGTATAAGTTTCAAACATATTCTACCATGTCACTTCTCTTATACTGTCTTGTACACTAGGCATTCAGTACATATTTTACTGAAACACTACAACCGCTACAGGTACCGCCCCACTTTGTGAACCAACTGTGCTTGTTATAACTGTTTTGCATCTGAGCTGGATGCGACCTAACCTTTTGGCAAACAGTCAGTTTGCCTCTGAGAACTCAATTTATACTTATACCAAGGTTTCAGCCCTGGCAAAGGATCAAACTGAGCCACTAGTCCCCTGTACCACAACTTATTAAATTGCTTGCAATAGTTCTCACTTTTTTATTCAGACCTCAACAGGCATCATTTTCAAGTTTTCATTCAGTTGGTCTGGCAGTCAAGCCGGAAAAGATCAAGTCCTATCCTGCTGGTTGTACTTTCTCCCAAACAAAACCATCTTTAAGGTCAGTCTGGGTTTATTTCTGTGGCAGTGGAATAGAATCTCCCCGTGAGGGTTCCTACACTAGATTTCCAGCTGTGGTTTCAGTGTTTCACTTTCACAAAAGAACAGCTTTTGCTGCCCACAATTTCCATCTCAGGGTTTCATTTCGCTAATGACAGCTTGTGCCAGCCTAAGACTTACGGCTCAGGTGCAGTAATTCTAACCCCTTCTATTAAATCAAAGGGATTTTCTTAATGCCGTGGGCTTGTCATTATGAAGCATTTTATACACTTATCGAAGCAATGCTGCCGTTTCAGGAGGATGGATTAGTTAGACCTCCTGTTTTGTTTATGGAATTTAACAAGGCAGTTGGTCTACCTAATGCATCCTATGAGATAAAGGGGTTTTACTAATGTAAGCCCCAAATAGATTGTTAATGTCACATTATTACTATGTAAATGTTATTTTTTAGTATTTTAATTACTTCACTGTTGACAGGGTAATTGGTAGCTTCTTGATTGAGAGGCAGGTGTTAGGAGGGGCGATTTGCTGAATACAATGTACAAGTAATGTTAGGTGTGTGGGTTTCTAGCATCTTGAGCATCAATCAGTATGGAGGAATACATGGCGTTTGTCATGGCTGCTTGCAAGTTAACATTTGTTACTGCAAAGTTAAATGTCATTTAGCCATTTTTTGTATCATGTTACCCAGTGTTCATAATTAAATTGACTCCCAAATGTATTAGCATGATTGGCAGTCTTAATGCATAAAGTGAGGTCTACACCTAATAAAACTCCCATTTTCCTTTTGTTTAAAAATCCATGGGGTACAATAATGTTAATACCAAGTTGCATCTCAGCTTAATAAGCATTTTATCAGATATATGCAAAAATGGCAAGTGTGACATACATATGGACTAGCGTACTGACTGGCAGATGCCCCTCTACATTGACAATAGTTGAGGCTATAACATATGCTAAAGAATGTTAATACCACATTTAATCACAATTGGAGAACAAGTATTTGTATGTGTTGTGGCAGAGCAAAGGCTCGGCATGTGTGTGTTTTGTGGCTGTCAGCCATCTTGGTTCAGGTGCACAGGAACTGTCTGGGGCCAAGAAGGCTACCTTTGCACACCCATGTAGTTTAAATTGGGAGCAACTGTTTGATTATTAGTTTAATAGGAAGTTTGAAATGTGGCCAGATGGGACTTTCATCATTGATTATCCAATAAAAAAAAGAAAAAGGAATGTTTGTTGGGAGAGTGTGTGTAGGTGTATGGAGAGTTCAGTGAAGGCGCTGCCAAGCCTGAAAAGTTAAGAGAAAGAAAGAGTGCACAGTGATAGCTGTGCCTGAGTGTTGTTTTGTTTTGTAGTGTTTTGTTTAAACCTTTTGTTTTGCTCCAGTGTTTTGTTTGTAATTAATAAAAAGTATGTCTCAGAGTCTGCAGTTCCTGCTGCTAACCAGTCTTGACCACATGCTACTTTGCCACAGTGTCTAAGTACAATTAGCAAAAAGATTAGCCTTACTAACTGTTTGGATGTGGGAACTGAATTGCTCAGCTGCTAGCTTCAGAGACAAAAGTGTGCAAGTTCAACTGCCAAGATCCCCTTTGCGAGAATACAGTTAACTCCTTACAGAGAAATATGCTGTTTTACATGGGACATTGATATTTTTACTGTATGGGGGGGGGATAATTAGGCTGAACAAATGTGATAGAAAATAAATATATACTACTGGCAGGAGTTCTGACACAGAACCTCACACACTGTTGGCTCCTCCAGCTCAGAGAAATGAATGTGGGTTACACCTCTACCCCCCATCAATGCACTGAAACATCTTCAAAGCAAGAGACAAAGAAATAAAATCCCACCATGCTCCAAGAACACCACTCAGTGGCGAGAGAGCCCCTGAAGCAATTTCTAATGCCAGGTGAACCAAATATAAAAGGAGCCCCATCACTCTGCACCTCTATCAAATAATGTACTCTTTATACCTGAAGGCTCAAAAGGTATCAGTTTCCTAAGCTTCTAGTTACAGGCTAGATTTTCTTTGCCAAGTATTCACAAGTATAATCCAGTTCAGGTACAAATAATTTAAGAAATTAATCACAATTAAAATGAATCCTAGTAGCCCTGGTGTGTGTAATCTACTTTCAGATTATACATACAGTACATGTTGCAAAGTGCAAACCACTTGAACATCTGACCCAGTTTTTTTTATCTTGTAAATGAGCCCATCTGTTCCAGGGCCTTCTCTTTTGTGTTTATTTAAATGGCATGCAATCCCCAAGCTACTTTCTCTGGGACAATTTTAGAGAGATGGTTAAACAATAAAACTTTCGGCAGTAGGTGAAATTTTGCCCTGCTATGCGTCCTCGTTTTCAACAGATTACAGCTCAAGACTGGTACGTAGCTGTCCTGATGTGATCCAAAATCATTGGAGCCTGCCAATCTAGCATTGACATTTGTGTCAATACATCGGTTTACTCTGGTGCATGTTATGCAAACTGCTGGAACCTCTCTGAATTACCAGAATCCCCATCAGACATCCTGATATACCACATACTAGTATATCAATAGCAAGACTAACAAACTGAAAAGTCTAAATAATTAAAATGAAGAGCTCTGGCGAGCAGAGTGCAGAGGCGTCAGTCTAAAAACTTAGTGGAATTTCCATTGCACAGTGAGAGAGATGGGGCAAAATCAGTAGTATCTGTTACATTCTGAAGAGATCTGTCAAGTGCTTGAAATCACTTAGGCAGCAAAATAGCCTACTTCTGAAGCAAGGGCAAAGTTTGCCCCTTGTTAACCATGAAACCCATTTTAGAAATACAGCGCCTACTCGATATATTGCGGGTGTCAGGGTCCAATATAAATCATCTATGTTACGAGATACATCAAGAAACACAGAAAAAAAAAAAAAAAACAGATAGTGTAACTGTAATAAGCATTTAAACACACTTTATTGTTTACAGATATAGAAAATGGGCAATCACTATATGCTACATGGCAAAGGGTAAAAGTAATACATACATTACATACAGCACCAGCATTACTAAACAAAATTACACAAGCAAATCAAAAGAATTATGATTATTATTATTTATTTATTTTTGTTACAGTAGTCAGTTAGTGCAACAGGGGAAAGTAATCGGTTACTCTTTTCTGCTTGTTTCTCTTGTTCATGTGGAGCTCCTACAGCAAAGTCAACAACCAAACGATCGATGATCTAATGCAATGAATAATATTCAGAGTCATGAGCAGTTAGGCTGTACAAATAGGGAGCCAAACTCCAGGACCGCAATATATCTGAGCCCGCAGTATAGCGAGGGGCGATATAACGAGGGGTGGGTGTAATAAGAAACAGCAACAGTTTCTACCTTTTACATAAGTTTAAATAGTCCAAGCAAGAGTAAGACCCATTTTCTCTAAAGACTATTGTGTAATGTTTTATTGTACTGATGGGAGGGGAAAGCTTTGCAATAACTTTAAAATAAAGCTCAAAAGTAGCTTTGACCTAAAACAGTACTTTAGCCAATCACAGTTCCAGCAAATATTTAATGTAGAATTACAGTGCTACAGAACAAAAGATAAGTCATTAGTCTGGCAAGAAACTTTAGAAGCCGATCAATGTCACTGCAGTGTGTTTTATTATGCGGACAACAACAGCCTATTGAAACTAAATCCTCCATATTACCTTAATGGAACTTTCACATCACTGCACAAAAGGCTCAAATAAAAGACACAGCTGAAAATGGCTGTAAGATTAATTAGTTTTGACAAAACCCTTTGTCAGGAGTCTTAATACCGAAGTAGCTACCTGAGAAAGTAAATGACAGATGCACCTTGAATACATAACTGCAAAATGTACAGTTTCGTTGATTACTGGCAAATAGGGTTGCCGCAATTATCATTAAATATGGTATTTTCGATATTGTATTGCTACGTTACTACTAGTCGAATGGATTTTAAATCGAACCATTTGATAATTGAGATAATGGGAAATTAGCTAGACACACAGCAAATAGCAAAGTGAACCACAGATAAAAAATAAAAAAAACACAGAATCCATCACGTCCACACTTTCCACCTCTACAGATGCCCGACTGAGTGGATTTCCACTCTGACAGGTGAAGCTGGCAATTGTGCCAATGGAGAGCGCTCTGTGCTGCTCATGACCTTTGCTGTTTTCAACTTGTCTTATCAGTGAAGCACAAAGTCTGTGCATTTTTTCAAAGTCTAAAATCATAATAATAATAAATAATAATCACAATACTCATACGTTGATGTTTTTTGTTGTATTTATTACCGCGGCTGCATTGTAGTAACAGCAGTAGCAGATGGAATATGTTGTCGGTGTTTGAAATGGATGCATTTCTTACTTGCATGACAAAAACAAAGGAAGAAAATACAAGAGTCTACAGAAAACGTGTAAAGTGACAGAAAGCAATACAGAGTCCCCTTTGGATAATGTTTAGGCTGGCTTAAAATAAAAAAAAAAGTTTATCATTGTTATTATATTTAATCTTGAGGTTAATGTTTCGATACTGTACACAGTTTAAATAATACACATAATTATATTGAGGCGGGAAGTAAATGGTAACGAGATAAACATTTACAGTGCAGACCTTGTATTATTTATAATGACTTTGGCGAATAGAAAGTGAATGCAAGTGTTTCCAAAGAGATCCCTAAATACTGTCTTAATTCTGTGCGTTCAAAGACATGTAGTTATGTTTTAAGAATGAAGCCTACTGTTTGGTATTCTGTCTTAAATCAGCTATGAAAATATATTAAATAAAACAGCTTTTATTGTGACTGAGGTACCATTTAATCGGTACTTTAACTGAAACCTCCCGACAGAAGGGGTACAGTTCAAAAAAAGGTTGAAAACCCTTGCTTTAGGCCTATATCACTTACTATTTACTAGTCTGGTATTACAGTATATAATCCAATTATGAGTGAAAAAAATGAAATTTCATAGAGAGTTGTCAGCTTGGTTGTAGAAATGTGATTGATACTGTTGAAAGTTGAAATGTACAATAAAGGGAAATGCTTTTCAATCAGGATTTTCAGTCATTCACATCAGAACGTTTCTATCTAAATACATACGATCATTTAAAAGTAACTGAGTTGTACCTAACTTGAATTTATAGTATATTATTTCAAACCACTTACACAAATAGAAAAATGATTGCCATTTGTACTGCCAAAAAAATGATGGAAACTAATTTAAATATCATATCGCAGATATCGAAATTTCAATAATAGCATGGCTCAATAATCAAAAACTGTAATATTGATATTGCGGCAACCCTACTGGTAAATGTAGTTTTCAATGTACTGTAAAGCAGTATAATAATATCTGGTTGCAGTATCCTGGAGCAAACATTAAAAAACAGACCAGGCATCCGAATGTATTCAAAGACATAATGATGTGCAAACTGTTCTTTGACCACTTGCCATGTAATTCTTTGCACTGCTCTGAAACCAGCCAATAGTAAATGTGCAACAATGCTCCCCTCCTCCTCTAATGAAGTGGTTGCAGCATTAGAAGTCAAAGTTTAATGGGCAAGAGTGAAGAGTAGCTTTTAAACTACTAGACAAATGGTTTTGCTTGTGTCATTTACACATTATTTCTTCAGAGCTCACTAGTTCATTACTAGCTAGAACAGTGTTTCCCAACCCTGTTCCTGGCGGCACACTCTGTCTGCTGGTTTTCGTTCCAATGCAGCGCTCAATTCCTTAATTGAACCGTATCAACAAATGAAGAGCTTGAAAATAATGGGAAAATCCCCAGTTAAATCACTTGATTAGTTCAATAAAGGGTTCAATTAAGCAATTGAGAACTGCATTGGAACAAAAACCAGCAGACATGATGTGCCGCCAGGAACAGGGCTGGGAAACACTGAGCTAGAAGAATGCTTTCACCAAACAAACGTCAGGAGTACTCAGAAATGCAAACTACCTCATTGTTGGTTTCAATCATAAATATTGTTTCCTGTGACAAAGCTGTATATATAATAGGGCTTTGTTTGAAGGTTTGTTCGCTAGCCAGGAATTCAAAGGCAGTTCTGAACCTTCAAAGGTTCGTCAGGCAGCATTCACGCACTGCCAAATGTTTTTTTTTTTTTTTTTTTTTTTTTAGTGGCTGTATTGCTTAAATAAAACATGTACTGAACACCTAG
The DNA here is from genome assembly GCF_017654505.1 of Polyodon spathula. Classification (NCBI taxonomy): domain Eukaryota; kingdom Metazoa; phylum Chordata; class Actinopteri; order Acipenseriformes; family Polyodontidae; genus Polyodon; species Polyodon spathula. The sequence goes on from NC_054536.1 coordinate 68,067,215, forward strand.
GTGTACAAGATGTTGTAAGAGAAGTGTTGTTAGAACAGGTATGAAACATAAAATGCAGCTGTAAGCTTGCCACACCAAACCACAACCATCCACAGTCCACATAGATTTCCTGTATTAGGTTTGGCCCTTTAAACTACAAAAAAAGGGATTCCCAACAGTTCAGCTGGTTGTGGGATTCATTCACAGCTGAACCCAGGCCTTTGTAATGCGGTAGGCTGAGAATCAGCAGCTGTATCATTTCACTTTGTCCTCTGTCTCCAGCCAGGGTTAGAGGAGAGCACCAAACAAACACAGACTCCCAGGAGATCAAACTACCACCACCACCACACTTCCCTCTCATATCCCCTCCCCTTCCCCCAACCAACCAGGTCACCTCTCTACACTCACTGAAAACGGGCATCAAACAGGGGCACAAACTGAAAGGTGCTACACATGCCAGCAAGTTAAACACCATTGGTCTAAAAAGTGCACTGTAGCTGCCCTTCAGAAGAACTACTGACACACAAAAGTAATTTGTTGGGCTATATGGGCCCATTTTAATTATACCACATTGTGTCTTCACTTTTATTTTTTTTAATATTTAGCATACAAATCCTTACTAGGCCCACTGTAACCTTTCTGAAAATACTGTACCCATCATCCCCTGTTAAAACTTCTGATGACTACGTGAAGCTGCCGGTGAAAGCTTTAAAAGTTGTTATGTAACTATACAGAGCTGCTGCTGTTTCTACATGAGGAAAGGGAATCTATCAGGTTACAGATGATCTTTGAGGAAATAAGGGGTTAAAGAAACAGAAGACCTCACACAGCAGGTACCAAAGTTCAAAGCACATGGGCAGGCCTTTTTTGCATATGTTTACTCAGCTCCTCTTTGGATGTTCAGCATCAGTCTAATATTGATTATCAAAGACCATGTTTAGGTCTGAGATACAAAAGCAATTTAAGCATTTTTTTTCTTGGCAACTCAAATTGACAAATTAACCTAAATGACAACTCAAGTTTAACACATTTTCGATTGGCAATCAAGTTACCAGAATAGACCACTGCTCCATTTTCGGCAATTCAGTTAACTATTTTTCTGTTCAGCTAATGATATTACATTTTCTAATCCCCTAATTTCACTCTTAATTTTGCTAAATAGGAAATATGGCCACAGACAAGTGAACGCATGAGGAAACTTTGCAAACTGATTTTTGTCATGATAGAAAATGGGTTTATGGGATATTAGACATGCGGAATATAAAGACAGCAATAAAAAAAAAGACACATATAAGGAATTACCAAATATTTGAGAAATAGCCACCAGAGGTAAAAGGAACTGAAGGTATTTTCCTTCTCCCGGCCAAATACTGAGTTTGTAGGTTACTCCATTTTCTTTTACCTCAGCTGGTCCATACTCCTGCTTTTCTATGGCAACATCATTTCAAAATTATTCCAATTACTATAGCAACTGCTGAAACCACCATTTAGTAATCGCAATTCAGTTGTCAATTTTTTTATTGTCACTAAAATTGACAAAATTGCTTTTGTATCTCCAGCCTCACAAAACTGCCTTTATTTTCTTCAGAAATGCTTTATACAAATGACTGAATGCAACTGTTTTTTTCTTTAATGGCATAAATTTGCCAAGTAACCAAGGAAACTAAGACCACCTGCCTTCCAATTCTCAGCCCAAACAGGCCATGTTTTACCCTGGAAACCAATGTTAGCTTTAAAAGAAAAAAATACCTGAGAGAAATAGAAAAGAGACCCTTTATAGGACAGAAATCGTTACATGCATATCAGTTTCATATTGCGTCAATTAAATTGCAAAGTATGTTAACTTCTATTTAATTTGACTTGTAATGTGAATACTGCCTACTGTACTATAACAAATGTAAACAAGTCATAGTGAGTTAAATAAAGTTCAATATTTTAAACTTGACTGCTAAACTATGTAACACTAACAGTAACTGTTGTAGCAGCTATCAAAACATCTCCTTCCTTTCATGCTACTATTGAGTTGCTAACCGGGTCACTTCAGGTACTATAGTGCCAAAGCACAGACCTGTACAAGCTAGAAAGCCAGATCTCAGGTAAATAAGTACCACTTCACTCTGGATAACACCACCCTAGAGGCCACCACCAGCTACACATACCTGGGTCTGACCATCAGTGCATCAGGGAGCTTTAACCTGGCAGTGAATGCATTAAAGGAGAAGACACGCAGGGCTATTTTTATGCCATAAAGAGGAGGCTCTATAATATAAATCCCCCTATCGAAATTTGCTCAAAATTTCTGAAAGTGTGACTCAGCCAATTGCCCTCTATGACAGTGAAGTGTGTGGTCCAATCACCACCCAGGACTACATATATGTGACAAACACCCCACAGAAACCCTGCGTGCAGAGTTCTGCAAAAACATAATGAAATTACAAAGGAACACCAAACAATACATGCAGGGCCGAATCAGGCCTTTATCCATTGTATTAATATCCAAAAAAGACAAACACACAACCGTACTGGCTGGTCAATAAGCGACGTAGCCTGAGGGACAAGCAGTGAACATGGAAAGGGAAAACAGAGCGGTTTTGTTTAATATAGAGGGAAGAATCAATTCAGTTTAATAAAAGAGAGAGCGCAGGGATTATTCATTATAGAGAAAAGAGGGATACTGTTTAGTATTAAAAGATAACAATGTTAGAGGGGAATGTGTTTTCCGTGTCTATTTTAGTTGTTTAAGCTATATATGTGTTTTGGCAACACAATTATGTTTATTGTCATGCCAATAAAGCAAATTTGAATTTGACAGAGAGAGAAAGAGAGAGCTCATGTTAAAATAAAAAAGGGACATTCCTTCACCCCACCCTGAAATGAGATCACAACGATGAATAAGGTACCGTTAAGAAGAGTTTTTAGCAGTATGCGTTACTTTCACATGCCTGGCTGTTTCCCTGCTTGTCAGACAATGACAAAAGGGCACAGTAACTCACTGGCACCCTTCATGGGGTTTCTGCACTGCGTTTCTTGGCAGTATTTTCTCTTAAACTTTGAAAAAGCATAACAAAAGCAAAGCCTGTCTGGTTTTATTTTTTCTAGATTCTAATATTTAGACTTCGAAATACATACCATGCTTTCAAGCTGAATTATATATTTTTTCAAATTTGTTTAAATATTATTATATAAATGTTCATACTCTAGCCACGTAGTAATTTTATTTTAAAAAATGTGCTTCATAAACAGGGTCTATAGTGTCATCTGGCCTAAATAATACAGTGCCATTTCAATAGCTGAGAGAGGAAAAAACAGACAGTTGGCATTTATACATAAACTTTAACAGGGAGGGCCCAAATATCCTATCTAATATTAAACAACACAACCACAGAACAGTTGAACGCAAGTAATTATACAAATTAAAGCACTTGGAAAAAAGTAATGTCTACTGTACAGTAGTTTTTTACCTGGAAGTTATGATCATGTTTAAGTAATGGTCAATGAATATATTGTAGCCTGTCAGCTGTAAATCTTGGCAGCCTGGCTGTAGCCAGTTCACAACTGGAAAGCAAGTTCCCAGGCCTGGATGGTGGTGGAATATGCATCACAGCCTGGGAGTCCCTTTATTGTGCTTTGTTATTGGGTTGATGACTACCACTTCACGTACACTGTAGAGTGTTGTACTGGTGGTGGCTTGTGGTTTTGGGTTGGGGTTAAAAAAGACAGTGGAGTTGGAGGTTGTGGTTTTCAATAAATAGACCAGATGAAATCAGACTGCACTCTGGAGGCATTGGTGTGCTATCATTTAAAAAATAAATAAACGCACAAAGGAAGAATATGTTCTCCATTTTAGTTAACTGTTTCAATTCACTATCTAATTTGTTGTGGAGATCATTTACATGAATTGTATGCCAAGGTTATGAAAAGGCGGGATTTGCTGCATCTACATTAACAAAACTGCTGCTGTAAATTAAGTTAATTAACTTGTGTTAGCGATAAATGAACAACTACAAATAAAGAAACAGACACATGACACTGCCATAAATTTTAAGACCGTAAACATAACATGTGCTTGCAGGTTACAAGCCTACACCACCTGCAGTATTGAACTGCAGAATTCACAAACTTATTAGCTTAGGCACACCTCTAGTGACCAAGTTTACATCCATTTCGAATGTGCCTGACTGCCACATGCTCTTAACAAATGTCTGTCAACAATTTACTTTTTATTACAATATTTTTAAACAATACTTCTGCAAAATAAATAACATATGTGGTAAATGTATTAAGACGCTAGGTTAAAAGGGCTCTTGATACAACACAGTGCTGTAGTTTAATACAACATCATGCTGTAGTTTAATACATTGCACAAAAGCTGATGCACCACCTTGACCGGTCAGGCACATCACTTGCACTGTCTTCTATTAATATCAGTGGATACTGAGCCAGTTTCGTAAGAAAGCATTAACCGACATCAATCCCAAAATCCAGCTGTGTATGGCTTTTTGAAAACACGTAGTTATGTAAACACTAAGAAAACAAAATGACACCTCTAAATCATAAAAATGTCAATAAGACACGGATAATATGTTCAGTAATACAACGTACAGTATGTTGCCAACGTGCACTATTTCCATCAAGCAACAAAATGTTACCGCCACATAAATATGCTGGCCTTATTCAATGAAAACTATCGCTATTCATTTCTTTAGAATTATTTAGTAGTCCCCATCAATGACCAGGCTTTCAACCCCTGCACTCCTGGCGCTCAGGATGAGAATGAACACTCATTAATCGCTCGTCTTCTCATTCTCTGTTCCTTTCTATTTTTACAGTCTGTTGCATCGGAATTTTGAATCCGTGCCAGCCGCTTTCCTTCCACAGTCCCGTATCGGCAAGACACAATGCTCATTTTACACAGCACATCCTAATACTGAGAACTGTTCAGCAGCATACACTCAGGGTTAACGAGGCGTGTTAACTTACTGTGGTTTATTTGACCGTGTTTGTCTTGGGAGTTGCAAAGACAGTGTCTCCCAAAATGTTTCACGTATTTAGTGTTTGACACAATAACAAATATTTTGCTACAGAGCTTAAACATATATTGTAATGGCATCAGTAAACTGACAACTTGGTCCGATAGACTAAAGGCATCAGAACAATAATAAATAATAATAATAATAATAATAATAATAATAATAATAATAATAATAATGCAGACAAGAGTTTTGGACCCAACAGAAAGAAATGCCTCCGTTAGAACTATGAAACCTAATATTTAAGTGTTGATCACAAGTTTGCAAAACACAGCCACAGCTGATAACCTAAAAGTCGCCGAAAAGCATTAGCATCGCTCTGCTGGGGCCAAATGATCAAATCACCAAAAACAACCGCACTGTTAAGACTATATAACACTGGAACACCCAGGGTGTCAATCCAATGAATCAACAACTTCGTAAGAACAGCTTCCAGTAACACAAGACAAGTGCACCGAATACACAAACTTAAATAAATAAATTATATATATAAAAGATAATCTTATTTAGCCTACCTGTTTTCCCCTTTTGAGTTTGGAGGCGGGGGGCACAGAACAGTTTGATTTTCCTCCATGTCCACAACACATTTTGTATTCAGTTCAATTTCTGTAGCAAAAATTCATAGAGACAACGTTAGAGAAATCCCATAAACTATTAAGAAACAATACAACACTGACACATCGTTATACAACAACATGTGTTTCTTACTGGAAGAACGTTATCTTTTTGTTGCTATGTAAATCACGCATATAAAAAATTATACCAGTACAGTAGCACAGATACAAGGAGGAAGCTAAGATGCTAATGATATTATTTTATGCATGTTTGAAAAGTCTGTGTGATACCAATAAATATGTTAAACACTTTATTACAAGTTTTTAAATCGTTAAACTGAACATGCATTGTACTTACCTCTCCGGTTCATGGGCCGGACCCTAACTGCAACTTTTACCTTACTATCCGACATTGTTATAAACTTTTTCCAGGACGGTTCTCCCACTGGATTCAGAAAAAATATAACACGTTTAAATTCCCAAAGTGATGAGGCTCCCGGTCAGTTATTAGATGCAAATTCACAAATACAACCTCCACGTCCATCACGAGCGTCATAAAGTAAAAATACGATATATTTTCAGTTTATGCGTGATAAATATGCCGCAGCTCTTCTCTCTTGCATGTCTCCATCCTAACCGCCATCTTCCACTGAGTCTCAGGGCAGTTCACAGCACTGAGAGACTCAGGCAGACAGAAAAGACGGACTTGGAAGTATACGAACTGAACTTGGAAATATCTGGTGATCGCAAATACCCGGAAATTTACGACTGAAGTGGAGTTCATCCATAACACATGGGTATTTATAGGGAAATGGTAGAACACGCATTTGCGTTATACAATAGAGAATGGAAAATATAATATATATGGCAGATAATGCAATGTCAATCGTCGAAATGAATACACAGAATATATAGTACTTCCCTGAAGTGGAACAAACCCCACAGCACCTGTCGTCATCTATGGTATATACTGTAGCTACTACAAAACCCATATATAGTAATACAATGGCACATAATACAGCAATACCGTAATTTAAAAGCAGAAACCCATAGAAAAAAACAACAACACTATGATATCAATTGGATGATGATCCATATGCCTAGCAAAAGACTAAACAGTAGAATACTAAAAATAATCAGGTATTATGTTATGCGCATATGCATCGTTTTAAAGGGGTTGGGTAGAAGAAATAGAAATATCCTTAAGTCTGCCATTAGGTTGTCTATACAATGAATTATACTCATAGGGTATATATCAGAGTAGAGAAATATTTATATTTTATTTGATTTGTAACGTTGAACTACATAATTTAATTAATATATTATATGCTATGTTTTTGTATGTTCTTAATGCATTTTTGACTGCAACCAACACTTGTACAGTAGTCTCTGGCTAAGAAAACACACCGGGAAGCAAGCGAAGCGTGCTCTAAGACAGTTAGCCATCAGATACATTATGAATCATAAATAAATATTGCAGCGTGCACGGGGGAAGGCAGCAGCAGGGCTGGTAGGTAGGTAGGTGACGAAATCACATACAAAAACATAAACCCGATATACGCTCCTTGCAAAGGTGTTGGATCTTGTACAGCAGTATCGGTTCTATGCATTAGCGCTAGAGGTCCCGGGTTTGAGCTCGCCCTCCGCCTGTGTGTGGTTTGCCTCGCCCTGTGTGAACTGTGGGAACCGGGATCGCTACATGTATTACTTTACATGACGGCACGTGTATCAACATATGAAATTAATAGGCAAGTGTATGTTAATACACTATAATAATAAAATAACAGACAAACTAGCATTAATATACTGTCAAACTAAATGAACACAGCACTACGCACGTTAAAAAATGGAGCAACAAAATACAAGACATGCACATTCATTAACAGAATGGTGAAGCAATAAAGAACGGGAAACACCATTGCCCGGCGACTCGTGTTTGATTCAGGTTTTCTTCAAGAGCTCGAACAATTTCAAAATGTTTGCAGCAAGATAAACAGCGGAGGCGCGCATTTTGCCGTTCGTTTACGTGCCATTTTGAAGCGATTAGGTGTACTCGTGTTAATCAGAATACAAAACGAGTCAACGGGTGCGTTCACGGAGATTATTCTGTGCAGAATGTGACCAAATGTAGCCAGTCCATTGAGCAGAATGATCTCTGTGTACTCACCCAATGATATGACGGCGGTTCTGGGAAGAGTTAATACACCAATCGGTGTGCCTCAGGACACTCTTGAGCGCGATGTGGCAAGTCGCTTTTGAACAGACTGAGGGTGCGTTCACGGAGATCATTCTTAGAGAGTCAGTGGCTAAACTGGTGAGATTCTGCACAGAATAATATCTGTGAACGCACCCACCATAAACCTGATGATAACGAGTTATCAGATTACAAAACAGTACTGTATTCGTTGTGTGCGAATCGCTACTGGTGCCAAGAAGGAAAACGAATATGTTATAGAGGCATCACGTCTGAATAACGACAAACTTGTGGGTCTGTGAATTTGCGGAACAGTCTGTGAATCAGCGCCATTATGTAGGGATTAGTACAGTTTATCTCTTAACCTCATGTGGGAAATGGTAGGTCTGGCTCTTCCACAGCGAAATGGGATTTACATTTTGATGAGATCCAAAGCCATTTATGGGAAAAGGAAGGAAACAAGTAAACAACACATTAGTGTTAAGGTGTGTTAAATACAAAAAAAACAAACAAATAAACAAAAAACGGCAGTGGGTATAACCTGATTTCAACAAACTATGTTTTGGGAATAAATACAAAGTATGGTTTAACAAATCAGACTACAGTAGTGAAATCCAGTCCAGGTTTTCATTCCGACCTGACAGTGAATGGTCTTTCAATCTGCATGGCTTTCCACTTGCACGTGTAAAAGACAACACTTTACTGTATGACGTCTCACTTACAGTAGTGTGAACACCAGGAGACCAAACGTAACATCCTTTTACATTAACATTCTAACCAGTTGATTGTTGACTACAGTCTTAAATGATTATATAGCTGAATATATTAGCAAATACATCTAGAATCAAACTGAAATAGAAACGTGATTTTTCTAATTAATTTTTTTAGTCAATGAAAAATCATCAATCCTATCTGAATAGCTAGCCTTTATTAGTTTAATGTTTGACAGCTATTTAAAAGTGAAATGTGCCACAATCATATTATATTGTACACTTTATAAGTGTTATCTGTTTACTAATCTGACTTGCCAAAAGGGTCCTCAGCAGTGGGGTGGACCATGTAAAATGCTGTGGATTGTCTGATTGGAATCAGGCGTATCTTGTCCAGTGTTGAAGGTTTCTGTGATGTGGGCCACTATAGCCCAACTGTTGATTGTCACAATATGTCAGTGTGCTCTGAGTTGTAGCTTTCCAGTGTTGGTTTTCTCTACGCCTTGCCATTCCAGGAAGACCTGGAGAACTGTCTTGATGAATACACTGGCGAATGTAGCCGCTGCGTTGAGGTACAAGTGAGTTGTACAGGAATCAACTGTCATGCCCCTTGTCACCGAGATATTTTTGTCTTATCATAACTGTTGCTTAATAGTATATACAGTGAGTTTAGTGGATTACAAAGCAGCACGTAATTCAATAAGTTAATGTAACATTATTCAGCAGGTTTCATTCGACTTTATGAAGCACAATTTGTAAATTCTATAGGGTGATACTAAACTTTTGGCCATAGCTGTTTGTATGCATCACTTTCTTGTGGTATTTGGAATGTAGTTTTGTACAGGATTGAAACAGACAAAAGTGGCAAGAAAATGTATATGTTATGGTCCCAAGTTTTGTATCTGGAATACATTTTTTTTTTTTTTAATATCTGTGGTTCAAAATAGTAATGTCACTCTTCATAGTGAGTACCGTTACCTGCTAGATAATAATATTATTTCATTAAGCGCTCTTTCAGCATATCTAAATTATTTGAAATATTTATTTAATTGAAACTTAAGTGAGAAAAACGGACTGCGCTTGTACCTTCTCATGGGAATACATTAATTTCTTTCTTTTGTTTGAAAAGCTTGCAGTTTATTAGCTTCCTGTGTACTTTGCAGCTTCCTGACTTACAGTGCAAACCTGAAAGGAAACTCTGACTCGGTTAGATGATGCACTACAGAACAGGGTTAAACATTAATTAAAAAATAAATAAATAAATAAATAATAGGTTGGTCCCATAATCATGTTCAATTTTACACTTAAATATAATTCCTTAATTTTTACTAAACTCTTCTACAGTTTAGCAGTTTGTTTACATTCTCAAAAGGCAGTATGGGACACAGGCTTCCTCCTCTCCTAAAACCTGTTTGCCACATTAGGAGTCAAATAGGGAAGGTTCCTGCAACTACTTATAGCAGCAGGGGTTATAGACAGGACATGTTCAAGTCCAGTCCTGATTACTGCTGCATGTGCAGTTGGTGCAACAACTTGGTTCACAGGAAAGTGGATTTTTAAAAAATAATTCCAACATTACCTTTTTTAAATGTATTCTTCTTAGGTAATTCCACTTCAATAAAATATGTGTTCAGAGCTATGAATAGATGTGGCAAAGTGCCCGCCCCTGTGTGTATTTTGTGTTGTATGTTGTGTGTTAATGTTGGTGTATAGTCACTGGTACACAGGATATAAACGGGTCTGTGTAACACAAGTGTTTAAAATGTACATTTGTATTTAGGCACGAGGATTGCAATTCCCTGTGCTCACATATTATTACTTTTTACTTGCACGTGAAGTTCAATCCTCGTGCCTAAATACAAATATACATTTTAAACACTCGTGTAACACAGACCCGTTTATATCCTCTGTACCAATGACTATACACCAACATTAACACACAACATACAACACAAAATACATACAAGGACCGGGCACTTTGCCAGAATAGATTTATACCCTGGATACATCTCTATGCTGCAAATTCCAGGATAAGAATATTATGCAAAGGGATTGGCTCATTTTCTAAATGATAACAATTTTACAGGATACATTTTCAGCCCAGAACTTGTCCAAGAACTATTTATGGTCATGTTGTGGTTGTAGTCGATTGAGATAAACACTCAATTTGTATCTTCATTTCCATCTTCGAATGCAAATCATCAAGTGTTGTTGTTCTGCAAAGCAGTGATGTCACGTGGCAGTTTTCTGCATTGAGTTTACAAAATCATTTTAAAAGGAACGATAACCAAGCCTTACAGTACCTAGTACGATTATTACGGCATAACAACATTCTCAGATAGCCCTTGTTGTTCTGCTGTGGATCTATTTATTTTCATTTTGAATCAGGAGATGTCAGTTTTTTTCTGCTACCCCAATGCTACACAGTGGGTTACAGATCCAGTAAAAACCAGAGCTTTACAATAGCCTTCTGTGCTGCACATAGGGAATTGTGTGTGTTAAGACAGGAAGTGCAACTGTTGCATTATGGCTGAATAAACTGACTTCACCTGATTCAAAGTATTATTAGTATATTACAAGACGTAGCTTTGATATTATATATGAGCCTTCAGTGCTTTTTTTCCATCAGGTAACGTGGATTTCCTATTGGTCTGGTGTTGATGGCTGAAGTGTAATGCTGGCTCCAGGGATCAGCCTATTTGCAATGTCCCTGGCACATTAGTGCGCACAACGACGGCAATGCTGACTCCAGGGATCAACCAAAGTGAGGCCTCCCTAGCACCATAATATGATAACCCTGTGTTGAATAAAAATAATATTATGGTAATTTTCCCCTGTATTACCATGACACCATATGAGTACACTTGGCAGCTCTGTTACCATGTTAGCAATTTCAACAATCACCGGCACTTGTCTACTATGGTCGATTGGTAGTGTTTTGAACTGATTAAGCTGATTAAAAAAAAAAAAAAAAAGAAATCCTTTCTTGTAAAATTCTCAAGTCCAATCATTGTTATCTACTGTACTTTCAATTATTCTGCTGTAAATCCCATCTCTCGCTTGCCTGCAGGGGATTTATTTCAAATCAATTGTCCTTTGTCACTTCTGGTAATATAGACAGAGTAAGGTTTCTGGGCAATCCTCAATGTATTGCAATAATTACAAAATAACTACCTAGCAATTTCTATGTAATATGTGCTCTTGAAATGAATACTTAAATGAAGGACTGTGATCAGTCTGAACACTGTGCTGCTAATTACCAGTTAAAGGTGAGGTATGGAGCATGGTGAAGCATTCATATTTTTTAGCTATAACATAACTCAACCAACATTTTAAACATATGTCAGTCTAGCCAATAAAACTCCACATGGTACCTTTCAAGACATGCATTCCATAGGTACTTTACAGATGATTTTTAGGTGAGGGAAAAAGGGCAGTTTAAAAAAAAAAAAAAAAAAAGACAAATTGTCAAAACTGATTAGGATTTTAAGTAGGGCTTGTCCTCCTTTTGCATGCATTATTTTTCCATAAATCAAAAACAGGTATGGTACAATAGTGCACAATCAGTTTGTAAAAATGCCCATGTTCTTCTGCTGACAAGCAATTAAGCAATTGTACTAAAAGAAAAATAATAATTGGGACATATGTTCAAAGATTTGAGTTCTGTCTTTAATGCCCCTATTACTTAAACTTTTTTTTTAGCTTTTAAATATACCTATCACTGCACTATTGTTAAAAAGGGCTGCTAGTATTTTAGCAGTATGGCCGTCTTGCTTTAATTTCATATAACTAACTTTGCTCAATTCACCTCTTCCCCTACATATGCTGCCCAGGCTGCTGGGGCTGCAGACTATTCGATCCATCAAGTCCCGTACACTTAGTTCTGTACAGCTCAGTAATCGCAACCTTGGGCAATGCACACAAAAACAAAGGCATATTGATAGGTAATCATGCTATTTCATTGTTTTTCCCCCAATCACATTGCAGCCTTTTTGTGCTTCGCCATAGCATAAGAAAAAAGTACTGTCATCAAGCAAAAACTGCACCATTTTTTTTTTTTTTTTAAACAAAGGAATATGCTGCTTTGTAAACCCAACCAATGGCACCTTGAGAGCAACAGACTAAAAATCCACATGGTACAGTTTGGATAAACACACATCATGCACAGGGTCCATAGCCACAGTAGCACGAATAATTGATTGAGCTGAAGTCCTTAAAAAGGAAAAAACTATTGATATATAATAACTATGTGGTACATATAGTGTGCTCGGAGATGAGAGTCTATTTTGCTAGTATAACATGATGAACAGGTAACCAGTGGATATATCCTGTATCCTGTTAGGAATCATAAGTGAAGACACTGTTTCACAGTTCTCAAGCCTCTGAAGCACACTATGGTCCAGATCTTGGTCTTGGTTTATATGAATGTGTCTAGGGTGTGTTAGCAGTAAATAACCACTCAAAATGTATAATAGCAAGCTGCAATTTATGTAAGTGGGAAAGAATGTGGTATTGGTTCCAAATGTGTGAATTCATCACTCAGGAACTAAAATTAATATATATTTTTTTATTTTATTTTTTTATATAACTGTATCAATCCTACTCCAAAGACACATGGCTGCTGTGTCAACACTTTATAAGTAACAGTGTTCACCAAGGCAGTCTCCAGTGATAACTGCCAAACATACAGCATGTAGCAGATAAAGTTCTTATTAAAACAGTTTTCATTAAGATTTTAATTGAACAAAAAAATCCCATATTTGATAATAAAACATTACAAACATGACCTTCAACATACTCACAATGGAAAACAGAGTTACACAGAAAATACCATATTCGTATTCAGAACTGTAACTTAAGCTGAGGCAATAACTCCCCCCCCCCCCCCATATGTTACAGTTTCCATAATCTCCATTCAAGTAAGTAGGTCACATTTGTCTTCAACAGACAGTGTAAATTTTAACAGCATGGTCACCACTGTCTAATACAATCAGCGTGTTATCTGCTGTGCAAGCCAGTCCCACAGGGCATACAAGACCCTGGCTTATGATTGGTCTTAATGAGGGTGATTCCATCACTTTCCCTAAGCAAAGTACAACCTTGTGATTGCCATCAGCAACTAAGACATTCCCTTCTTTGTCAAAAGCCACGCCAGAAACACACAGCTGAATAGGACAAATTAAACTAAAGCCAAAGCTATCTATTTGGCACATCAGTTGCAGTTTGCTGTCAAACATTTTGAGCCTGGTGCCAGTAAAGCTTCTAGCTTTTTGGTCTCTCAAATGCTCTACAACAATGACAGACCCGGTGGATTTGGAAACTGCTATTTCTCTTGGGCAGCAAAGGTTAGAAGTGGCCACAATGTTACTGACCAAAATGTCCTTAGAAAAATCGACCTCCAGTTGGGAAAGTGTCCCAGCCTCAGAATCTGTCACTAAGATTTGGTTCTGACAGTCTGTGTCCACGCCCCAAGGTAACTGAAAAGATTCTCTGATGGTAACGGAGTTCCTTCCTCTGGAATTAAAAACTTTCACAGAGCAGTCACCAGCATCAGTAATCACAATGTACCCATCAAGCGTGACTGCCACATTTAGGGGATAGCAGACATCTGTCGGACAGTCCTCTTTTGTACCAAACCCGTGCAGGTACTTCCCCTTTGGGTTAAAAATGCTGACACGCTTCTTGCCATCATGTACCACCACCAGTGCTCCAGATTTTCTGAAAAATGCAACACCGGTAGGGTTGATCAAGTTCCCCCAGCCACCAAAAGCAACATGGAACTTCACTCCAGTGGATGTCAGTCCCAGTGCTTCATTTCTTGTCCCACTGGCTAGCTCCCAAGCTGGGGAGAGAAGTTCACTTATGTGCATCAAAGGCAGGCAATCCGATGTCTCTGAGGAACTGCAGATCTTGCGGCAGAAGGGGCACTCTAGACGCTGATAGTGGGGGTCGGTGAGGCAGGAGATACATTTCCAGCACATCACATGGCCACATGACAGATTCCTTGGCCTGCGCTTTTTCTGTTGCTGGCTGTATTTCTCAAAACACACTTTGCATTCCAGCAGGCTGGTTTCAATCTCATTTAAGACCCTCTCGTGTGTCCAGCTGCTGCTGCTGCTTCTGCTCCCAAAGCTTAATGCTTCACCAGACATTAGGCCGCTCTCACACAGCTTGTGGATTTGCTGAGTAAAGACAACATCTGAGGAGTCTGATACTGAAAATATTTAGATGACTGATTCTCCCAGGCCTGTAGGTCATGTGACTGCTGTTCTGGGCAGGAGGCAAAGCTAACAGTCTGCTGCCCCCTAGTGCAGTAAAAAGCACCATGTCCAAAACATTTCAGAGCACAAAAAACAGCAATCAGAATAAAGGAAGCAGTGGTAAAAAGATGAGAGAACTAAAACAGGTTCAAAGGCTCTTCTTTAGCACAAGTTACAAAAAAAACAACCAAACAAGTTCAAAGAAGGCATAGTTGCAAAAAAATTATAACCTTTATAAAGGTGAGATATCGACAAAGAAGGCATAGTTGAAAAACTATAATAGAACCAATATGCTAGTGAAAGGTATAAAACTATTTCTTCAAACCCTGATTATCACATTACTAAAACACCCTACAGAATGTTATCCATACAATAAAGTAACAGAACAACTGATGAATTAGCTTTAGTGAAAGCCTAAATGTTGTATAAATATAGTAGGCTACTGTGTACCATGTTTAAACAGGTATGTCATATCAGTAGCATAAATTCTCCACCAAGGCAAGGTACTTACAATGCTGATCCATTCGTATCATGTAAAAGCAGATCACCGTGACCTACCTACACTATAGACTTAATAAATGAATCTAAAACATGTAGCACCTGGGGTTGAGAACATAGATCAGGCTACACAGGGTGAGCGTACAGTGTGTGCCATTAATGACAATTTGCATGGTTTGGTAATTTGAATAATTGTTTATGAGGACTACCAGAGGACACTTTAAATACTGTGCACATCCCATCAAATTGATTTGACGAATGATTATTATAAACCATCTGGATTGTACCTGCAAAAAAAAAAAAAAAAAAAAAAAAAATTTTATATATATATATATTATATATATATATATATATATATATATATATATATATATATATATATACACACACACACACACACACACACACACACACAAAACCAATTTTTTGGAGTTTATACCCTCCTTAGCAGTCATTACATTGCCTTTTTCGGTCAGTTATCATTATTGCATAATTATAAGAATGTAGGCATATATATATATATTTTGGTTTATATTATAAGTTCAGGAATGTAAAAAATAGGCCTCTCTCAGAAAGATGCAGGAGGGGGAAGGAGGTCTATGGGTGAATGCACTGATGAGAAATTCACAGGAATGTTCCTACCTTCTTAAAAGCTATTGCTGGGGAAAAACTCAAGTGTCAAGTTGATTTTAGAGGAACAAAGGGTAATAAAACGTGCACACCAAATGCGTCAGTACAAGGTTACGTGCACAGGTGATTATAAAAACTATAATGAGTGTTGTGCTGATTGCTCAGTCTGGTCTTGCTGCAGCCCTGAGCCTATGTCTCCATCCATTTAAAGTTTTGAGCCTAAGAGGACATTCCTTGCTGTGAGAAGGGCTGCTGTTTACGCTACTGGCGAGATTGCTGCTGCTGCTTCTTATAACGAGGTACCTCTTTTAGAACAGAAGGCCGCTTGGAGTACGGCTTCAACCTGTAGACAACTCGTTTCTTACTTCTGAAAACACCTTTAACGGTGAGCAGACTTTAAAGGGTTTTCTGGCTTACAAAGGGAGGGAAATCAAAGTCCCTGTGAAGCACAAAATCATATTGTCTTGCCTTGAGTATAAGAGGTGAGATAAGGGAAAGAATAGGATTTTTCCTTGTTTAAAAGAACCAAAATAAGGAACGGATAAAGCATTAGCCAAGGCTGAACGCAGCTGATGTCTCCTCAAGTCGTCTGAGCGAAACAGAATAATTGGAGCTCTGTAAGACTCCTTGATTGGAGCACAGGGGTTAAACAGTATTTGTGCTGAATATTAAGTTTTATTTTCTGTAGAACGGCCACAAAAATAAGAGCTGTTATTTCCGCAAGGCTCTGATGTATTAGAGCAGGATTTTATTTTATTAGCACATTCCCGTGTGTGAGTGTAGATATTACTTTTAATTAATACAGATTAACCCCTTGTCTGCTGAGGCCCTTTTGATCCTCTGTGCTACAAGAATTTTGTGATTTTGAGAGTCAGCTTTTTTACACCAAAATTACCATATGCTCCATTTGCCCCAGGCACACTATACATATTTTTTTTGTCATAGTGTAAACTGTTCATTGGTGACGAGTTTTTGTGGATTTTTACTCATGTGACCACAACAATACAGCTATTATTGTTTGCAAAATGCAACTTTTTCATGAAATGTATTGATTTTAGAGACTTTTAAGCTGTTTGATTTGCCTATGTGTAAATTGTTTTATTTGTTTTGGGGGTATTATGTGCTCAAGGCTGACACCAGGCCAGTTTGACTTTTCCACTTCACATTATAATACCCATGGTGTACAGTACATTACCCACCCTGTTTTTTTATGCCCAGTAGGCCACCAAAGAATGAGATACCCAGGCAAAAGTATATATTTTCTGAATTGTCACAAAATAAGGATTTTAGAAATCAGTAACATAACATCTCAAGTCAGTGGTTTGTTACCCATAATCCTTCTGCAATCTGAGGTAATGTCATTGTGTGTAGTAAAAATCACTTGTTTGCTACAATATTTGGACCTCTGAATCAGACAGCTTTAGTTTCATTGTTGAAAACAGTGTTTCTGAAATCCTTGGAGTGTCCTGCGTTCAAAACAACATTAATACTACAAAGCAATATGGTTACAACACATATCTTCGCATTTTAGGCTAACATAGATTTCTGCAATAATATTTCTGCTTGTTTAACAATTTCTAAACCAGTACAGTTTTACAATATTATTGCCCTGAACAGTTACTTTTAACAAATGTCATTTAATCACAGTGTCTAGTTTGCATCCAGGATATCAGACTGCTCCCAGCAGGATTGAAAGTTTTTGTCTGGTTCGGCTCTCAGTGGATCTTTAACCACCACCACAGGATCTGGAATCCAACTCTGAACATCGCAAATGTGTGACAGTTTTAAACATCGGATATCTGCAAAAAACTTGAACTCTGCTAACCGGGCTTCCATATTTGCATTCTAATTTTCCCAGATGACAAAAGGTTTCCAACTTAACTGAGTGGTCTATTTCATACCCTGCACGTTCAATTCTGTTCACATCGTCTGGTTCAACATTCAATGAGAGAATGATAATCTTTTCCCCTTTTTAGAGAGAGTATCCCACAGGGAGCAATGATTCCGGACTGATAACTATTATGTTCATGCATTTCAATTTGATCACATGGGATATTTTAGTAGGCATTCCTTCCATCCAGAATATCTGATTTGGCTAGACTTCCCTATTTTTTAAATCAACGGGTTCCCAAGCCTCATTAATATTTCCATCATCAGTGGGGAACCCCCCCCCCCCCCAAGGAATGATGCTGGTTCTATTGAAAGACCACATACTTCTGCAGCATAAGCCTTCCATTCAAAAGGAGCTAGCACCTTGCACAACACTGAAGGGGTTTTAGGATCACTTGTGACAATGTGTTACAGAACAGAAAAGCCAGAGCAATCACTCTTCCTGCACTGATTTAAAGAACTGAGCTGGGTTGCACCAGCTGTGCGCAAGTTCTTACTTTGCTTAGTTAAAATGTAAAATGTTTCATGGGTTGCACCAGCTATGATAGTTATAACGTGACTTAGTTGTTTCTTAAGATTTACGCATACCTTTATGCATAATATTTCTATTTATTATCCTTACAGGGTACACAGTATTTGAGAGTTTTTATGAATGCAAAATGTCTCAGGCATAAAATATTAATTAACGTTATTAAAGTTATATTGATTAATAATTTATAAATGTTCCTAAAACTTTCTTTTAAATGTTAATATTTTAACCATATATACTGTATATATGTATAAATATAATGACATACCTGCTATTCCCAGTACAACATATTATTTAATTAGCTGTCTTCTGTCTGTCACGTCTGTCTTGTCAGCTTGTCTGTCAGAAGTGACAGGGGGACAACACTAGGAGCCGCAGGAATTATATATATATATATATATATATATCTATATATATATATATATATATATATAGAGAGAGAGAGAGAGAGAGAGAGAGAGAGAGAGAGAGAGAGAGAGAGAGAGAGAGAGAGAGAGAGAGATATTATAAAATCCTGTGCTCACAAGCCAATGGACACATTTCTCTTCAGGTGTCATATTTAGTATAAAAGTGGGACTTTAGCAGCCACTAAAAATGCAGCTTATTTAAAGAATGGTTGTCACCTGGTGTTCTATACTCACTACTAAATTAGCATTGTGCCATCATTAATCCATTTAAATGATATTGAAATGTATTCAAATGAAGAAAACAGCATGAGATCTGGAATACTAAGTGGGCGCAAACATTATAATGTGACGTAAGGATTTTTTTCCTTGCACTTGCTGACCCTCCAAAAACTTTACACCACCTCTTACAAGGTGCAAACCATTGTAGAAGCAAGTAACTAAGAGCTATATAAAAGCATACACCTGTAGAGACCTGTCACTGGCCTCAGCATGGCTGCTGTGGTGCACTTCCTGATGCGGCGACGCTTGGCTCTGGTTGAGGACAGGCAGGAAAACCTTCGGAGGAGAAGGGCAAGACAGAGAAGACACTGTGTATTTAAACCCAGAGTCACTTTATTTGGGAGGATGCGGTGGTACAGCTTTATCATCTCACTCCACAGGTCATCCTAGACCCAGTAATTGAAAAATAATGCGAAATAATGGCCTGGCCGCTAGGTAATTTGGATTTTGCAGCTACAATTGTCTGCATTACGTCTATCCTTACATCAGAACGTGTGTATAAGGCTGCTCAAACTGTGCAAAATTTGGTCTCTTATAATAACAGAAACCCTACAAGACATATTAACATATCACTAATTACATAATGGATCTTGTACACATTACTAAAAAAGCTTTTTATTTTATAATTGTGCCAAATGTTCTATGCCTCAGATGACCTCTGTACACAGATAAGATCCTTGACAAATCCTTAATGGTGATTGGATGATTTTTCATATGCGATTTATAAAGAGAGTATAAAATAAAATAAAAATACAATAAAAACGAGGGCACCTAACTGAGATTTACTCAATCTGATGTTCTGTACAAAAACATGGGAGAATATGTTATACAGTATTATTTCAATTTAGCGCCACCCTCGAATTAGACGCCCTCGTATTGATGCTGTAGTCATATATTAGCTTTATAATAGAAGCCACCCTTGAATAAATGCCACTATCAATAAAGAAACATTAAGGTATTTTTTTCTGCCCTTACTAATAAAACACAGACACAGTAAACAAATAAACACGCAACCCTGACTATGTACATGTAACGCCCCCAAAGTGACAGGAGCCTCAATCTAGCACGTAAAATACAAACTAATGTACACACACACATAGTAAGCACATTTTATTTTATGGTAGTACAGTTCTGAAAGAAAATTCAAGATAAACTAGGTACAGAACAGCAGTCCATCTGAAGTTCTTATAGGTGGTTTTGTTTTGTTTTTAGTTCAATTGCAATTCCCGTACTCAGTCCCGTACTATCTACGAGTAGATTTAATTTCTCTTTCAGAGAAATTACAAGCAAGTTACAGTGAGAACTAACCGAGTAGGATATATTGTAGTTTTTACAGAAATCAAGCTGATATTCTGAGGTCATTTTTGGTGCAGAAAAACATCTACGTCACACTATTGGATTTAACTGCCACAGCAGCATTGTCCTGCCCCTTAACAACCAATACACACTCCTGATTCGCTGGTACAGTACTGCCCTGACCTCCCACTTCCCACCTAATACACTCTCGTTAACTGTCAGTAAATGTACTACATTCAAACCCCCAAAACACACAAGAGTATAGTGCTGCAGATCGGAGACTCTCACGGCACCGCTTCTAATATGCTTTAAATCGTGTAATAAAATATTGCAGCGTTTGTAAAGCATAGTATTATTAATAAAGGCCGCCCTCGTAGAATCTCTGCCCTTGTTTAAGGGCCGCAGTCATTTTGGCAATTTTAGTGGAGGAACATTTTTCATCAGTTCAGTTTTAGGCACTGTTACAAAGCATTCTATTCTGCTGACTTACATATCCCTATTGTTTCCCATGGACATTTACTAGGAAAAGTTGAATTGTTTTAGCTGAATCCACAATTCCTGTTGGCGTGCTTTGAATTGGCTGCACTGTGAAAATAAATTCCAAGCACTCTCTATTGACCTGTAAATTGGTGTCATGATTTAAAAAATAAATAAATAAATAATTGCATCGATTTGCAACTTGTAACAAACTGTTAATTCTAATTATGGTAATAATTACAACTCTAAGCACATTTTATGTTTGCCAACACAGGAAAGAAAATACACTTAAATTCACCAATCAGAACAGGATCAAGTATCACACACCAAGTTACTATTTGTGATTCATGAGAGGATTCTTGCTTGAAGGAAAATATTCTGTTCTCAGTCCAGTTTTTGCGTCCGACCCTCTCAAGCAGCTTAGCTGACCCTTCTTCCATATTGGAGGCATCTAACATGAAGAAATAATAATAAAAAGAAAAACCACAAATTCTTCAATTATTATGTTTTTACTCATTATTATGTTTAATCTCATCTTGTTGACTGGCATTTCCTCCTGGGAGCTCCCATCCATGGCTGGCAGTGGAATGGCCTGGGCTTGAACTGATGACCTCCAGGCATGGGCCACATCCTGCACTTCACATGGACTACCTTTACTGGATGCACCAATCGGGAGCCCCCATCCCCCTTTAAGAGGTATTTTAAATATTTTTTAAACAAGTATAATCATTTGCATATTTCATATACTTGTTAAATTACAAGACACATTTTATGAGTTGTATACAAAGTTTATGCAATACATCAAGGTCATGCATAATGCATTATGCAGTTTTATAGTGCTTTTATATAGTCTCAAAGGTGCAGCATGTACATGTACCAGTCTTTCACCACTGGAGGCCTGGGTTTGAACCCTGGATAAGGTCACAAATAAAAGTTTGGTGTTCTCAAACTGGACATTAGTTCATTATCAATTCCAACTGTCATTGTCCATCAGTTTTCATGACCCCTAAATTCACAATCGCCAATATTCTTAAAAAGGAAATATGACAAACCGGTGGTGGGGAGGGAGGCTCAAGGCGCCTCCAGATAAGCCCACTTCCTAAAAACATTAATCCTGTGACCAGCCAGAAGACCTTTGGATCCTAAATTTAATAAAACCAGTTATTAAAGAAAATAATCATAACAATTTTTTTTTTTTTTTTTTTTTTTTTTTTTTTTTTACTATAATTTAATTAACCAACAATATGAGTTTGGAACTTCAATACCATGTTTCATCATTATGTGGATGATTGGTTCTCAAGATATATACCATAATATCTTAAAAGTGTATGTGTGCATCTTCAGGGATGTGCAGTAAAATGTAGTACCTATGGCAATGTATATTCAAATGCTTTATTGGCATGACAAGCAGAACAAGAGGCGTAAAAGCTACGACACATAAACATACATTAGAACAGACACAACACGGTTATATAGAACACATCTTACAGTGGGACAAATTTTGCAGCTATTATTGCTCCCTCTCTCTTTTCTTCCAGAAGGAGGAGCAGAAAACCCTCTATATTATCTGCCAGTCTGAGGCAGTATCTCTTTCTCAGCTCTCCGTATCTCTCACAGTATTGGATGAAGTGGGTCTCATTTTCAACCTGTCCATTGTTGCACTGGGTACAGATTCTGTCTTCCCTAGGTTTCCCTGTTGGGGTTTCTCTGTGTAAGTGCAGTAGCTCTTTACAAAAGCGCAGGTGTGTGGTTTCTGTGAGAGTTTTGTCCCAGTGTGTACTCTGTAATCAGGGTTGGGCCCCAGACTTCACTCCCATACGGCAGAGTCGGCTGTACGATGTTGTCAAACGGCTTCAGTAATAATTTGATTGGGGTGTTAAATGCAGCTAATTGTTTTTTAATAGTATAGTACACTCTGGGAGCTTACTCTTTTAGTGTTTTGATTGCCAGTTTAAAGCTGCCTGATGCACTTAATGTGAGTCCTAGGTAGTTGTACAAGAGGCTGTGGTCTATTTTTATTTTATATCTAAGAAGATACTTTTTTTTTTTTTTTGGTAGTTTTTTGGAAAATCATTTTTCGTTCAGGTTGACCTCCAGGGGCCCATGTTGCACAGTATGTCTCCCGCAACAATACTACCAATACTTTATTTAAAGCACAAATGCATTGGCCTCAATTGAAATTCTTAGTAATTTAGATTGATTGGGTCATGTGCTTGTGGCTCTGTCATCAGTATTATTGTTACATTTGTTCTTAAGGAATGTTTTATAGTTCTAGATGAGAGGCTCAGACAATGTGCTGATTAGTGGAAAAATACAGCCTTTATACTCTGGCCTTGTCTTTTGGTCTTTGACATTTGGTCCTGTGCATCACAAGATCTGCAGCTAATTGGTATAGAAATTCTCTGAACATAAATAAAACAAATAAACTCACATTTTATAAGGAGGGCATGCCCACATGTTATACATTCCTGCTCGATTAGAAACAGCATGCCTGTGTTTAAGTGATTACCAATGCCTTACCTCTTCAAAGGAGGACTCCAGATTCATACCAAATGCAACTCCCATCAGTCCAAACAGGGAAACAGAAAAGGTCCCCATTGTCAGCTGAAGATTAAGTCTCATCATAACATTGCGGTGGCTGTAAAAACAGTCAGATGTAAGGCTCTAGACCTGTACTTGCCATAGACAGACATTCTGTAAATCATGGTATGAATTTTAACGAGTCTGTTTTTAATACTTTTATCTCATAAGAGTCCACCTTGACCATTACAAACATACTGATAAATAGTATTGTGACCTACATGTGATATGCATTGTTACCCCTCTGCTTTTGAAATTAGCTCACCAAGACACCTAGTCAGGGTCATTAACAGTAGTACATGAAGAAAGTACAAATATTTGCATATCTAAAAAAGTTGTAAGAGTACCATTGTTCAACTATATAGGTGTTTCTTGAAAGACGAAGGGGGAAAAAAAAACACCATTTAAAAAAATAATAAAAAAAAGTGACACACTTTCAGTTTTAACTCTCGATGAAGATGCCATTTATAATCTGCAGCAAGTTTTACTTGTGTCCCCACAACTACAATTACCTTTAGGTGATGTAAACTAGCTGGCCTGTAAACAAAGCATCCTTCCTCATATGGGAATAGTTCAGTACGTACTAAACAGACCCCAAATGAATAACACTTTGGTGAACATGAAAGGTGAAAGAGCTAAATTCTGTTTTTATTTATAATTTATAGGAACCTGTTTGGCACAGCATCTGCTTATTTCTTAACACAAAGTAACTTTACATAAAGACTACCCTAGTATAACCAATGGAATATTTCGGTGACTTCTATTGAAAAATATTTCAAAACAGACAGCTGTTTTGAGTAATTACATTTCCTATACTACAAGGACAGAGGTCTGCAGTGCTGAAAGAAATCCTGTCTTTCAATTCCGTTTTTGCTGTTGAAGTACCAACCTGTCCAGATTAATAAAGATGACACTTTCAGAGTCATCGATGAGCACTTTCAGTTCTCGAGTTGTATTTGCTAGATCCTTGGCCTGTCTGTAATAATTCTCCAGAAGCAGCTTCATTTCCTCTGCTTGGTCTACTCCCAAGTTGCTCTCCTTACAGGCACCAAAGCACACACACACACACACAAGAGGAAAAAGTTGTCATTATTTAGCAGGTATGCCATGGACACATTGTCTCTAGCCTACAATCTTGCATGTACACGGGTTTATTTTTTTAGATTTTATCCTGTGCAGAAATGTACCTTTTTGTCTTTGCACTTCAAAATAAGTAGATAGAACATATCGTCACTTGAAAATATTTTAGACAGATTATTACCCAAATTTATATTCAGAATAAAATGACTAGGACATATACAGTTTGGATCCACAGGTCTGAGCTGACATCTAGTGTATATTAGGGACTATCAAATATTACATTTTCACCCAAACATTTCTTGATGATCTGCATCATCTTTCAAAATCAGTTTTACAAATTACAGTTACAATTATGCTACAGTAATTGCAATTGGAATTAAGATTCCACTAAAAAGTATCAAAAAGCTACACACATTGACATATTTACTCAATTTGTTCCAAATAACCCAGCAACAATCACAGGTACATACACAGAAACATACTAGATCATTTATTCTTACATATATATTTATATATTTATACAGGAATAAGGATCAAATGACAAATAAACATGTAACTGAACTGTAATTGATCAATTATATTACAATTACACAGGTGTACCAAGGTTCAATACAATTACAGTATAACTGCAATTAATTACAAATTGCACAATTACAATTGTAATTGACCCCTGTGAGCTTTATAAAGTGCACTTACAAAACTTGAGGATCAGTCCACTTTGTGAGACACAGTTCTTCTATTAACTCCTCTTCATCCAGAATCTCCAACAGGAATTCTTTAAAAACTTTGATATAAGTCTCAAGCTCAGATAGGTGTGGGAACATTTAGTTACAGTATAATAAATGGTGGAATAATTAAACAGCTTTCTGACTACCAAATAAGAAAGGCTTTTCTCAGTCCAGTTATACAAGGCAACACATAATTTTGTGGAATGGCACACATTTGTATAAAAGTTTATTGTGGAATGCCATAATTTTATATAAACTATTAGGTTTACCCGATAGCAACAATGCAGTAATATTCATCTTCCATTATTGAAAACCGGCTATAATTACAACCTGATTTACTGTGCATTTGAAAGTACTGTATTTCCATCGGTCAACTTATATCACCCCAAACAATTATTCTGTGACAATTCAAAATCCAAAATACTGGATTATGGGATCACATTATCCCAGCCAATTGTCCAGTCACAAATAACCATGATCTAGTACCTTTAAAAGGAACGTCAACAGGTAATTACATGCCAAAATCAACAAATGTTCAAAACAAAGAAGTGTAATGGACATTGATGACTGTTCTACTGCAAAAAACACTTCAGCGCCCTCTTGTGTCTACAGCACTGCATACACTCCCAGTTTCAAAGACAAAGCTTTTATTCAATGAAGGCAAAATGTTCCTGCATAAATGGTATTATAACCTAAAGAGCTTATCTTGGTGCAAACATTTTAAAGAAATAAATCTGCAAGATATGGACGTTGGGCAACGATGACCTTTATGATCTTTATTTTTATATAGTACCTTTCATAGTGGACCACCATCACAAAGCGCTTTACAAGAAACTAGGGTGTGTGAACTATGCATCAGCTGCAGAGTCACTTACAACAACGTCTCACTCGAAAGATGGAGCACAAGGACACAGTTGCCCTGCCTTGTATCATATAACACCCTATCCTATATTCTATTAAACATTTTAAAATACATTGTGGATTGCTATTCTAATAGGTTTATATGTTTTAAAGTTATCCATGTGTTTAGTGCTGCACAGTGTATCCTTGCATGGCACAACTGAATACTCCCCAAGCTCTTCCTTTGCATCATAATTACCTTGAAATCCAAAGCCTTTACTACTATGACTACTTTGCTACTTCTTGCTGTTCTGTAATAAAACATGCAGTTTGCTCCTATCAACCGATAACATTTTGCGATCCACAAGCGATTCCAGGGTTTCAGGTATCCTTGGCTGTAGCTCCTGTAGCTGAGCTTGAAGGGTATGAATCTACTTTAAGAGAAGAAAATCTGTTACACACAAAATAACTCCTGATCCAAACACTAGTTAGGAAACTTTCAATCAAGCTCTTTTTCGCCAAGATTTTAATTACAGTTTTTTATATTATATATATATATATATATATATATATATATTATATATATATATATATCTATATATATATATATTAAACTGGGCCTTCAAGGGCAAAAAGATAATTTGCATTTTTGCTCTAGCTCATATTTTGTATCTGGACACCAATTATATTGAATCTCTAAAAAATTATTTTTCCCACAAAAAGCATAGTGACATCAGACGATCATGGCAGTGGTGTCAAGGGCCGTATTGTCATTTGATATTAGATTTGAAAAGAAAACATAGCAGTGCTACTTGAAGGGCTATGACAAAAAGCTGTTTTCATTTACCCTGTGTTGAAGTATGGCTTCTA
Organism: Polyodon spathula; assembly: GCF_017654505.1. NCBI lineage: Eukaryota > Metazoa > Chordata > Actinopteri > Acipenseriformes > Polyodontidae > Polyodon > Polyodon spathula. The sequence goes on from NC_054536.1 coordinate 68,094,046, forward strand.
TGGCTCTAAACTCAAACGGTAAGGAATAAGTGACAAGCTGCCCATCTCCAGCAATCTGGGAAGCCAGGTCTCTGAAGAGCCAGCGCTCCAGGTTCAGGTTTCGATAATCAAGGATCAAAAGGTAATCCGGGGAAATCACAGCTTTTAGAAACTGTAAAGGTAAAAATTGAAAAGTTCTAGTACTGTAAATGTAGGTGTTTCTTTAATAAGTAATCAGTATAAACCTTTTTTTTAAATTGTTCAATTTCTGTTTTAGTTCCTGGGTTTAAACATAACCGTAAATTTTAATTGACACCACTACCTATATAGCATCCTTTTAATACAATTTTAATACAAAATATCATTGTGCAATTATTTAATACTAATTCAAACAAGTTCAGCTATCTTTTACATTTGTATTTTTGTTGTTGTTATTTGGCACTTTTTTTTTTTGCCTGGTAGTGTGTTCCAAAACTGTGTCCTTACTGCTAAAACCACCTTTTAGAAACAAATAATCAATGACCAAGAAGAGAGTCTGAAATATATGTGCGATAGGAAATTCTTTAAACAAGGCTAGCTTTCTGAAAAATGGGAGAATCCATAGTGACATGCACATTAAAAGATTTTGACAAATAAATAACCAATGGATAAAAATATTTCGTGTTGAAAATCGACACAATTGGGGATCCCCATAGCTTTAAGGTACAGCAACTGAACACTTTGCTGTTGCCTTACCTCCATCCTCAGGATGATCTTATTATTTCTGGTGGCTATACTTGTTAAATGCTGGAATTGTAAATCCTGAGCTTGGAGGCTCAGTTCTTGGTACAATTCAGTCTTCTTTCGCTCTTTCAGGGCAATAAGAATTACAAAATTACACTTTTGCTTATGATGCACACAGTCTTGCAATCTTTATTTCAACATTGTAGGCACAGTAAAACTACTACTATCCAACCTGCGACCAGGAAGTGTTCATAAAAATGAATTTGCTGTAAAATGGTTAACACGACATTCCTAATCATTAATAAACAGTAAAACCTGAAATGACAGGCCACCAATAGGCCAGTGTGTGTCTCTACACCAGGTGTAGCCCAGTCCTGGTGCTGGAGGGCTGGTGTCCCTCCTGGTTTTTGTTACAACTGTACACTAAATTGCTTAATTGGGCCAATTAACTTCTAATAAGTGCTTGATTGGTCAAATTAAGTAATTTTGGGGACAGTTGGAACAAAAGCCAGGAGGGACACCGGCCCTCTAGGACCAGGATTAGTCACCCCTGCTCTACACTCACTTGAATTTGCAAAAGGAAATCTGTTCTGGGGTGAACTGGTCAGCACAGATGATGTTTTAGTTTAGGTGGATGTAAATGCAGGTTTTAAAGTACAACACAATCTCTCTCTCTCTCTCTCTCTCTCTCTCTCTCTCTCTCTCTCTCTCATATATATATATATATATATATATATATATATATATATATATATATATATATATATATATATATATATATATATATAAACATGGAGTACTGTACTACAAATATCAGAACTAGAGGACAGGAAAATGGAAAAGTTATTGTGACAACATTTAAAGTATTCCACACACCATGGTTATCAGGGGTTATTTGGATAAAAAAAAAAAAAGGTTGAATCGACATTTTACTGTTGTTATTAATAATGTAAACAAAATAGGTTAAAAAAAATTGTTTTTTGTACTTACCAAATGAAGTCACATTCCCCTCTTCGTCAAATTTAATCTGTTAATGAAAAAAAGAAACCGGTTGTATTTCAAATATGACAATTGAAACAGTTGCATTATCTATACACTTTAGAGCATTTTACAGTACCAGGGAATCCATCTGAATTTTATCAACCACTTATTTTAGGACTCATACTGGATAACAATGGAGAGGTGGTTGATGCACTCCAGAGTGATTCCCCAGTGCTGTAAAACGCTTTAAGAAAACTAGCTTAAAGATCAAACACCTAAGTTTATATTGAACTTGAAGAAGACACAAACCAGAATGCTTGTCTACTTGAGGTAGTTTCATACAAGACTTACCTTCTGTTTTGATGAGTGTTTTGTTTAAGTTATGGATGGTATGTCTACCCTTACAAAATATTATTATATAAAAAGTAACAGTTTACACTAAAAGATTAACTAAATGTAATTTATAAACGATCTACATTACATTAAAAAAATGCAAGCAGGAATCCGAGAATTGATTCTTACCACAGCAAATACTGGAATCGACACAATTGGGGATCCCCATAGCTTTAAGGTCCAGCAACTGAACACTTTGCTGTTGCCTTACCTCCATCCTCAGGATGATCTTATTTGTTTAAGTTAAGGAACAAGTCATCCAGGAATTACCGAGGCAATTAAGAACACTAGACCTTAAAAAACAAAATACATCGGAAACAATATGCACGGCGAAAGTGTATTGAATTTCCAAATATATATATATATATATATATATATATATATATTATATATCTATATATATTATATATATATTATATATATATATATTATATATAATATTAATTTAACTTCTAAGTACTTAAGTTCATTCATTGGCCACTGCGTTTTTCAGTGTACCACTGCTTCCTGTTGTGAATCTGAAGGAGTTAGGTAGCGAAAGCCATGCTTCACGGCCTGTGAAATATATTTTCTGGAACCCAGTTTGTTCCATATCAGATTTTTCTTGTTGGTATTCACACTAACAACAATTGCCGTCTTTTAAAAACCTTTAAGCGTTTTGTAAAAACAGTTACCAGTACATCTTAAATCTAATAATACGTAGCTGTCTCCCTAGCCTGGCGCTTTTCAAACTGTTGTAACTTGAATTTATTTCTAGTTTAACAGATCATCATTTAATCCCCATCTCCGTTTTTTTTTTTTTTAAAACCGTGTTTGAAAAATAAAAATGGTTACAAGCAACAGGAGACATGCGTTGTATTTATTGTACTGCTTTTAACTGTTGTTAATACTGAACGGTATTAATTAGTGATTTGTGTCTGCACATTCATTTTAATCATGACTGGTCAGTGACGTACACAGGGGAGGGGAGAGTGCTGGGTGAGTCTAAGCCCCTGTCTTCCAGTATTTTTTCTCTCTCAATGATCACCTGCACGTTACTGCTGGTCAGTAAGGTGAAACTGAAAATTAAAAGCCAACGCGGCTTTCTGGAGGCAGAATTTTTAAATGCAGAAAGTCTAAATATATAAAATGTGTTCAGAACGCAATGTTCCAGCAATGTATTATCTGCAACATTTTGACTGCTCCCTTACCAACGAACTCAGGTAATGCTTTTACTTGGAAGCATCTAGGTACAGTTGAACAGGACATATTTAACATGGCATTGCAACATGAAAGAGAAATTTGCTTCACAGTGTTGCACTGAAGGCCTACCTTCAAATTTTTTGAAGTGAAGACTTTGTTGTAAAATATAGAAGTTCAATTTATGTGTGTAAAGAAAAAAAACGGTAAAGTAATACAGAGATAATAAATGGTAGGGGAATGGCTAAACTACAGGGATTACAGTTTTAACTAAATTTGTTATGTGGGTTCATTCAGATTTTTAATCACATACACAAGTTCAGCACTTATAAATCAGATGCAAGGCCTGTCCTATATGTTTTTGGGGAACTGAGTAGAACCTGTTGTTATGAAATTGCACACCAGGTGGCACCATCATTAAGAAGGCTGCAACACTGACTAACTTTATATTTGAGTTTTAATTCTGATTTAATTAATTAAATCAAATTTTTACCCACTTTATGATCTGTGTTATTCTTTTGATTTGTGGTGGATTCATTCAACGTTCCAGACTTATGAAGACACGATTGAAACACGCCAATGCATTTACTGAGCCCTTATTTTACAACACATACATTTTTTGTCTCCATAGGGGAGATAAATAACACAGCTGCTATTATTATTATTATTATTATTATTATTATTATTATTATTATTATTATTATTATTATTATTATTTAAATCTACTAGTATGTATAATTCTATGAAGTAAATAGTAATCCAAATGCCTGATGTACAGCTATGGCCAAACGTTTTGCATTACCTTATATAATTAACTAATCTTACTTCATAAAGTCGAATGAAACCTGCTGACCTATTTTGACCAATCAGGATAGAGTATTTAAAATATCTATTTTATAATGTTATAGTAACATATTGAATTCCGAACCGCTTTGTAGTTTTCCATATATACCGAGCATCACAAGAAATTATCACTATTATAACACATTTATTTTTGAAAAAAATAAGGTAGCCTATATAAATGATGGACATTGACAATGTTTTTGGTTTCTTTTTAATCACTTGATTATTCATCCTTGACCATGACATGCTTGAGTGACTATGATTGAAGCATATGCATAATTAGTGAGGCAGTATGGATATGGAGTGATTTCAGCTGTTAAATTGCAATCACAGAAGAAGAAAAAAAAAAAAGCCATGTCTGTCAAGAGAGCAGCGCCTTCATGCAATCATCATGTCAGAGGCTGTACTAAGGCACAATACTGGCTCGCCGTTTTGGGTGCTCACAGATAGCAATTTAAAACCTGGCGTGACGGTGTAACCAGACACACTGTCAATGACAGGCCACAAACTGGGAGACAAAGAGTCACAACACCTGCCCAAGATCAACTTATCATTTTGCAGCATCTTCGTGATGTCAATTGTTAATCAGCACAATAAAAAGTCACATGCGCCATTAAAACAGAGTTTGTCATTTTTCGATCACATCCAGGGAATTGTATTCAAATATAAGTGATACGTTTCTTTGAGGCTCAGTAATTCTGTTTCTTTGATTACACAATGTTAAATATATATATATATATATATATATATATATATATATATATATATATATATATATATATATATATATATATATAATGTGTGTATTGTATTGTAGTGAACCTAATTTCCCGCAAGCGCCGCATCATACAGGGCGAGGCAATCCATACACAGGCGGAGGGCGGGTACGAACCCGGGACCTCTCATAGAGCCGATACCGCTTTGCAAGGAGCTTATATCTTACATCTTCGTATGTGATTACGTCATCTACCAGCCTTATGCCTCAACCGTAAAATTATAGGTGATACAAAACTTTTGGCCATATCTGTTGGCAAGTTGTTCGACTATGCAACGCACACGTTCTGTCAGACAAGACCGGTAACGGTGTGATCTGGAAGACGACAGCTGCAGATGATAATGCAATTCAAAAGGTATCAATCAGTCATTAAACCGAAACACTAAATCAGGGAAACCGTATTCGCAGGTAGTGTTATGTAAAGGACAGAATGTGCTGCTCGCTGAAGACTACTGAGAACCCCCTTAGGAACGCATTGACCTAAAACTCATTAAGTTTTAATAGAAAAACGAATAAAAGGATACTTGTGACTGTGAAATATACTTTAAATTGTTTTTAGTAACAAAATAAAATCTTGCAGTAATATAAAATACAGAGTAATGGCAAGGTTCCGCGGTGATATACAAATTACCATGTTGACTATAGTGAATGGTTATAATAACAGTTTCTCCAGAACTGTAAAGCAATTGCATTGACTTGTGCTTAACGAAAAGTGGCAATGAATTTAACTGCGTCCTTTCCAAGTCATACAAACAAACGTACAATTTTATACAGACCTATTCTCTAGCGCTTTGTGCACTGTTATTCCATAACATGCTCTGCAGTAGCCCCAAGCATGCTCTGTTTCTATAGAAACGGTTCAAAACAACACAAAAGTTTCCCAGGGTACCTTAGGTCTAGTTGCGACCTGAACAGAAGGAACCGAGTCCGTTCAGTGTCAGATGCAACATCACTTGTGGGGCTGCTGCTTTTAATTCCGAGGTCGATTTTTTTTTGTAATAAATAAATAAATAAATACATTTATATATAAAATACAGGTTCACTTGAATAATGTTTGAATGTGTTTAATACTGCGCACTTATCTTTAGATTTTTTAAATATAAACTTTTGTCAAATATTTTTTTAAATTACATTTTAATATACATAAGTGTAATTTCATTATATGTTATTATCAAATGACAATTTGTCTGGATATGCTTTAATTAAATACACAACCTTTTTTTTTTCAATCACATGGGGATAGGAAATAACAGTATTGATTTATTTATTTTATATTGATAATGATGTAAGAACCGCCCTGGAACTCAGTTTGCTTTTAGAATTCAACACGCGTACACTCGGCTATCTTTGGAAATCTACACCGTAATTTGAATATTTTCCTTAAAGGATCTGAAGATAGGATTTTTTTTTTTTTTTTTTTTGGAAAATGAGCGCAGACAGAGCAAACTTCCTCTCCCAACCTGTTGTAAAGAATGTGCTGGTGTATCGGAACGGTGACCCGTTTTTCGAAGGCCGACGACTGGTGGTAAATGAGAAAAGGGTGTCCAGTTTTGAATCTTTCCTGACAGAAGCGACTGGTGGGATTCAGGCGCCCTTCGGGGCTGTGAGAAACATCTACACACCAAGAGCCGGGCATCGTGTGGGCGCGCTGGACGATCTGCAGAACGGAGAACAGTATGTAGCGGCGGGCAGAGAGAAATTTAAAAAAATTGAGTAAGTACTACAAGTATATGTAAAACAGTTTTTTGTTTGGATTTTTTTTAAGCGTTAGTGTATTTGTAGCAATGTATAGTAGTAATCACTCCAAAGCGAACACTATTTACGAGGTTGTTTAGACAAACAATGCATCAGTTAAAGCACACTATGAAACATTTAACCATAATAATAATGTTAGTACCAACAACATTATTAGGGACAGCGGAGAGACTGACAATCTACAAAATGAATTGCTTTATTATCATACAGATGCTTGTCAAAATATGTTTTTATGTATATTATTTGCTTGAATTATATGATCAATAATGCAGTTTTCATATTCAAATTTTCCTAGTTACCTGCAGATAGGAACAAAGAAGAAAAAACCCACTCAGAATAACACTTTGCAGGTAAAGTTTCATCATCCCTTTAATTTTAAATATCCGTTTTTTTGACTTAACACTCAAACTTTTGCTGGTTATTGCTATGGCATTACATTTCTGAGATATACCTTAGCTTATGAAAAGCTAAAAAAAATCACACTAAAACAAGTGTTTAATTAAACATTATGCATCTTATGCAACAGATCATTAACACATTTTATTATGTATATATTTTCACAGTAATATTAATTATGGTAAAGTTTGTGTTTTTGTATCTATAAAGAACAGTAAAAAATAAATGAAATAATCTTACTTATGTTTAATTTTGTAATATTTAGTTTTTCAGTGCAAAGGCATGTATTACACACAGTGTACAATTTATTTCAGAGAATCTACTAATTTATGTTGCAACAATACAGTGGTGAGCACCCTGAGCTAAGCTATATGAGGCCCTCAGACATAATAACCAATGCTTTATTGAGCCATTCAAAATCTACAACATTATATGTAAACAAGATTGAAAACAATCAGGAATACACAGATGGTAGTTTCTTTGCAAGTATCAGCATAAAAAAGACAATACAATAAAGTAACTTAATACCAATTTAAAAGTGTTCTAAATTCTCTTCCTTTGCTACATACTTTTTAGAGCAAACATCATGTCCATATAAGTTACAACAATACCTGTAAGATGTATTGAACTTTGTTGTGCTGTTTCCTGTCTTCCCGGATAATGTAAAATAACTTTCAGTACTTTTCTGGAATTGAGAACTTCAATTACGATCCATCCCCAAAGCTTGGTGGTCTGTTGATCTTTTTGGCTCCCAAGATCACCATTGTCATTCTTCATGGCATGTTGCACCATGATAAAATTCTCTAATCCCAAGTTCCCCTAAGTTTTGCAACCCCATTCTCAGGTTGCTACGATACCAGCGATAAATGAACTCAATGGGCTATCAGTTTTAGACATGTTTTATTTTTGTATTTTCAGACACCATTAAAATGTAATGTAATTTTTTTTTGTATTATATACAGTAAAATAAATACCAAGAATATTTGTGCCAACAAACAACTCACACACACTAAATACAAATACAGTGAAAAAAAAACCTCAGTCCCAAAACACAAATCAAAATACGAATTATAATCCAACGGGAAGGACACATCCGCTCCCCCTGCAGTCTGCTCTGCTGTCAGTAATGGCCTGTCCTGCTTCCACCGTCTCAGTACTCACGTCTGTAGTTCAGAGGGAAAAACACAACATTAGCTTGACTGCCGTTTTGTCCTGGTCAGCGTTCTTCCCCACCGCATCTCCCCAAGCACCATCAGAACTCTGATCAACACAGCACCCTTTTATGAACTGAAGCAAGCATAATGTAATTATTGTAATTAATGGAAGGTCTTTTAAGCCCTTGCAAGTTGTTTAGTTCTCATTTTGTTACTTGTTGAATGTTCTCCTGCCAAAGAAATGTGTTAATTAAAGACTGGAGTAAATATTTTGGAAATATTCCTAATAGATACTGGTATTTACTGTAAGTAAGTGTGCATTGAATGTATGAGGAGATAATGTACTCTGATTGAAAATGCACAAAGGCATTCATATTTAAATAATAATACAAGGGAGAGGGATATCTCAGAGTACACTTGATGCATCCTCTAGTTAAAGCAAATATGCAACAAGTGTCTCCAGGATACACCATACTTTTAACATTTTAGGATGGCTGTCATATGTGTAATCGTAGACAGAGCACAGCAAGCCAAAGGTAAGATCAAAACAAATGGTGGATGTCTAATGACATTGTTATCCTTCATCACTGAGGCCATGATGTTTGCAATTAGTAAATTATTATGTTATGCCAATACTGACATTAAGTTCAGCTTGGTGAAAAAACATAAAATAAATATTTATTAAGCCTCTGAAACGTCAATTTTTTTGCAGTAACATATAGAATACACTCTAGAGCAGGGGTTCCAACATGCTATGTATTTTTAATATATCTAATAACAAAAAGAAGCAGTAAAATAACAATGAAGAAAAAATAATTCAAATGAGTTTAGGTTAAGTTTATTTACAGTGCAACAGATTTAAAAATATTTTTAAGGGACGACACGGTGGTGTGGTGGTTAGCACTGCTGCCTCGCAGCTCCAGGGGCCTGGGTTCAATTTTAGCCTCAGGGGTCTGTCTGTGTGGAGTTTGCATGTTCTCCCCATGTTCATGTGGGTTTTCTCTGGTTTCCTCCCACAGTCTCTTAGTTGCCCTGCAATGGACTGGCATCCCATCCAGGGTGCATTTTTTTCATAAGAAAAGCTAATACTGTCACAATTAGAAAACAATTTTTCTTCATTTTATTAAAAAAAACAAACAAACAAAAAAACCACACTTTAAAATCTAGATTTACCTTGAACTTGTAATGATTCATCTGGTACCCTTATGCTGAGAAATGTGTTAGGAAAATAGTCACAAAAAACAAACAAATAACTTTATAAAACAAATAATGTATTACTTGTTAAGGCTGCTTATAGTTTATCTGGACAGTGCCATATACTCGAATAGAGCAATATTACTGAATTGTCCGTGTCTCAGTTTCTTGTTGAAATATGCTGAGCTCCAGCCGAGCTGACAGGCTGTGATTGGCTGATTCGGCAGTTGTGGGTACAGAATTGGTTGCTTTCATCAGTGCAAAGTATTGATTGCCTGGTTTTGGTGGATAATGTATGTGGATAATAACATACATTTGGATCAGTTGTGTCTGTTTAGTATTTGCTGTCCAATAGATTTGAACTGATTTTTCATTAAGGCAAGTCCAAATGAAAAAAAGCTGGCACAGATTGATTTTAAGTTTGATTCACAGTTGATGCTATGACATTCGAGTGGGCATCTACTATCTCATAGAAGCCTGCTAGAGCTGGAAGCTGATTGGTTGATGGTACGCCTGGTTAAAGCCCTGCCCATTTCTGAGTAGCTCAGAGTCTGCACAACCCAAGTGATGAATAAACAAAGCAAGTAAAAGCCATTGGAGCAGCAATGATAAGTGATTGGCGTAGTGATTTGTACTGAACCACGTACCCCTCCAAAAAAAAGAAAACCTCAGTCCTTAAATGTTTCCTGTTGTAGCCAGCACATTCTGTTTTCATACTGTATTTTAGACAGTTCCAGGCAATTTTCTGTCTTGTATGCTGTTTGTTTTAAATAGTATCTTGGTTTCATGGCATGTTTTGCAGTTGTGGATTTTAACTCACCGTCATTAGCATCAGTTTATGGTTATAAACAAAAATTTAAGCATGCTCTTTTCAGGGTTTCTTGTTTAATAAATGCATTATTATTATGCAAATCTAAATAAAAAGTAATCCTTATTTAAACTAAGTGCTGAAGGAGTTGCCAATGGTAGTTTGAAGTGCCTGATATATACCGGTGCTGTAGCAGACCTTCAGAATTGCTGGAATTGAGGCTTGTAATAATTAATCCCTATGACTTGAGATGACAAACGTGTTAAATATAGGTAGATTTGTCAATTTGTTGCTAAGAAAGCAGTAAACGCAAAATGATTAAGGGGGATTCAATAGAAAAAGCATCAGCATTATTTTATTGTTTTTTAGTGCTATTCAAACACAAAAATATTATTTTAATCAAAGCTGGCCAAGTTTGATTGATTTGCCTATTCAACAGACTCCATAAACAGAGTAAGAAAACATCAACAAAACTTTTGTAATTACCAGACAAATCATTATCTCAATGTGTTAAATGTGCACCTATTATAGCCACGGGTCAGTGCTTACAGCCATTTGAATATAAAGCTTTATTTGTAATTTAGATTCTCAATCAAATTACAATTATTCTAAAATTATGTTTAGTAAAAAGTAATCAGATTGTATTGTAAATTGTAAATGTATCAAGTTAACAATAATACAGTATGTAGGAAAAAGATTTCAACATGATTTGATTTCAAATGACTTGATTGAATCTAGGATTCAATGTGTAAGATACTAGTAACTTGTTCTGTTAAAGCCCATTCAAGGACATGAAATACACTGACAAAGACTAAGTGAAATATTGGTCTAATTTTTTATGTTTCTTTTTTTTATTAGTTCTACTGCACACATGGACAGAAAATGGTGTCAATATTAGCTGCGTTAAATACATAGGCTGCCTGGCTCACTGGCTCACAGGTTTCCCCGCATCACAACCTTAACCCTTTGCAGACATTAAACGTACCCTATTTTTTAATCTTTTTAAGTACCTAAGCATTGCTAAGCTAAAGTTGTGGCAATAGGCTACCACTGCTCATAATTCCATTGAACGTATTTGTTAAACTATGTACTATTAATATGTGTTTTATGTGGTTACCTCACTCGGCAATGCAACCATTAGTATCAATAGCTTGACTGCAATATGAATTTTAAGTTAAAACAAAATGATGTCTGGTAAATATTATATATTAGCCTGTTTTCAGATTATTCAGAGAAGTCTGTTGTAAAATTCCTGAGAATTAACTTTTTGTGGGGAAGCACTGATGCATGTCGGTTTGTACCCTTTCCCTGATTGGGCCTTTGGATTATTACTTATTACCGATAACACATGATTTGCTAAGGGATTACAGGAGATAAGCATGCATGTTTGTGAACAGGTGCAGAGGTGATGCAGTGCAGGAATAATCACAGACAGACAATTGTAATCCTGTTTGGAAAAACAACAGAATCCAGGTCTGGCGACCAAATAATAAACTCTGGCACAGCAAACCACGGAGAACAGAAACAGGGAGTGCAGCCCAAATAATAAGCACACGTTATCCGCCCCACAATGACACTTGCCACGGTCACCAGTCCGGGTGCATGTAGTAGTGCTCATGGTGGGTGATAACAGTTTAGTTATAGTGACTGTGGTGCAGTGTTGATCTGGTTTCGTGCTGGCCCAAGACGACAGCTCCGGATACTTGTTAGCCGTGTGGTTTTCAAACACAAAGACAGTTACTAACAGACACAAACAAACAAAACACTCACAAATATATTTTAAACACAGGTTTCTCTGGGTCTCTCACGGTCCTTCCAGTCTCTAACACAAAACCAAGGGTAAGAGTAGATTGCGATTCTCTGGCCCCTTTTATGCCATCATGCATGACCCCTTGGTAAACGAGTGCAGCTATCTTTACAATCTGCAGCTGCTACGTTGTTTCCCTTCCAGGTCAATATGTTCTTGCAACTGAGTCTCGCCTTCTTCCGGACTGACTGACTTCCCAACCCTGGGAAAGAACTGTCATGCCATCCCATCCAAAGGACCCTACTTTCACTGCTTTGAGCCCTGACAGGTCGGGAGGGAGATTAACAACCAAGATTCATTATATTTCTGTCACAATGTATCATTAAAATTGTGATGATTCTTCAATTTGTCCCTGGGAATTAACATATTTTGACCCATGGAATGATGTTAATCGAACCAAACTGGCACTGGCCTACCCCTCCAGTTCCACACTTGGAAGGTGCATTTCCAAAATCTAGTAAAGTATAGTATGATGATGGTATTATGACATCAACATTCTAGAAAAAGAACGTTCCATTCTGGATGCCAAAAGTCATTGTAAACATAGCTTCTCAATGAAAGTGAAACAATGCTGTGCAATTCTGTACTACATTGATGCCACACAGTATCTAACAGTACAGCATCAGTAATAAAATGATTACTGAACTTTAAAATACAAAATAATTATATTATCACAGTCAAAAAGAAAGAAGAAGAAAACACACAACTTGTTATAAAGTATGTCCAATTGACAAATGCCACAGTCATAAAGAGGTACATTTAGTGTTTTACCTCAGGTTTCAGACTAGCAGAGTGTGACAATTGCTGATTGTTAGTATCTATCGGAAGAACACCAAGGCGGAGTTTCAGGCCAGATTTTATGCATGGCAGGTGTTCAATAGCTTTTCTACAACAATGGGAATCAGTCTGAATGTCAAAGGTATCGCTGTCCTTCCTTTCAAGCTACCACCACAAACCTGACATCAACGGTAACTAATTCCCTTAGTCTTCATCCCCTGTTTAACCTAGTATAGTGTCAGGTATTTTATTTTACAATGAAAATACATATTTGCAATGGCATGTGTTTTTTTCAAAAATGTATATTTGAGACCTATATAGAGATTGGACATGCACGCCAGGTAGTTTATGGAATTATTTTCTTAGCCACAACTATTTTAAAGAGCAATCATATAATTACTTTGTGTATAAACCGAATTTTAATGAAAGCTAAATATTTCATCCTGATTTTATCCTCCATGCTGGAGCAGTTTTGGTTAGTAGTGACCAGTCCATGAGAAATGAGAGACAGTAAGCGTTAGCAAATCAAGATGACTTTCACTTTAAATGTGGAGTACTTCTTACTGTACATGTTTTCGATAACTATTAACAAAAACGATAACTTTGTTCGTAATACAATTGATTAAGAAAGATTTTTTTAATAAATACATTGTTTTAACTTGTGTTAATCGTTAGTTCTTTACATTGTCTGCCCCAACAGGCTGCATATTTATTGTGTCTTCTGTGCCGTAGCATTAGCTCTTTGAAAAGACTTGCTTTGAAGACGTTGGTTTGGATTGCAAAGGCATATCTTTGCCTCATCTTCAAAATTGTTTAGGTGAAAATGATATTGAGGCCACTCCCCACATTTTTGTCCAACACTTGGCAGTTCAGCAGCTGTAAAAACTTGGGGCAAAATATGGTACCAAAATCACTTCACAGGACAAAGTCTGATTGCATCCACCTAGCTCCCTGACTGGGGCCAAGGAGTATTGCAGCTTTGTATACAGCAGGATGTACTTTCTTTTTTTTATTAACAGTTGTAAACTCTTTTGATAGATCTCTTTCTCTCACAATCATTTATTTGAATATTACTGAATTGTTTTATTTTGCTTGAATTTCGTCCTCATAAATTAAAATAGCTTGAAATCAAGATGCCATTTTGCTTAGCTAATTTTGTCGGTTGGTTTGTATTGCTGTTATGAGGCGAGGTCTGTGAAATGTTTCAGTTTACTAACTACAGGTGGCATACACCATGTTATTATCTTAAAGGGGTTATGCAACCACTGTAAATAAGGATCTTTTTAAAAAATGAAATACGAGATGACCTAAAATAACTTTAAAAAGGAAGAAATTGTGGCAAATCCTGTATTAAACAGCATGTGTGAAAAGATCCTCTGTCAACACGATAAAGCCATGTTTAAATACGTTTCCATTGATAAATCATCTGTAAGTAGAGATTGTCCATCCATAAAGACCCTTAGACAGTCCCTAGAGCTTGCTTTGTAAAAGAGAGGTTCATCTGGCATGGTCCTGCTATTGTTGATCTGTTAAGCACATTTCCTTTGGCACTATATGCCGAGTTAGTTAATTTACTAACAGTGTTTAGTTGAAATACAAGTCCTTCCTCCTGTCTGGTGTTCTGTCTGTGAAGGATCACTTTGTTAATGGCCAGCTGTGTTATTATAAATTATTCATGTTGATAATATGCATCCTTGAACACAAATGTTAAAGCTATTTCCCATAGCATCAGTATTATAGTGTACGTTTTTCCATGACAGTAGGCAAAAGATCCTCTCATTCTAAATGACACTAGGTAGACACTGTGTTCTCTGTTTTTGCATGGCACAAAAGGTCAGTGTTCTCTTTTACATTACACATTTCAGATGCATGGTTCCATTTTGATACTATTGTTATTTCAACTTGATGAGACATACAATTAAAAAGATTGCACCTTGTGTTGACTGTATAACATACACAAACATACTGTACCCTTTTTACTAAATCTTTTTAGTGTGTACAAGCTGAACAATGCAATTGTATATGTTACATAACAACACAAAAGGTGAATTCAAAAGTTGCAGCCTGTTTTGTAACATCACTGGTGTTTTTTTTCCTTAAAAGAAAGATTGGTGCAAATTGTACCTTTTTGAGTAAACGGCTTTGATAAATAGAGGCTGTGGGCTGTGGTGTCAAATGCATGGCAGAGACAATGGTATATGTCTCCAGGCTGTTACAATACAGCTAGAGTAAGCAAATACAACTAGTATCTGTAATTTGAGAGTTTTTCAAGTGAGAGACCATTGGTAACAGCCTTGATATTTAATATGTTTACTATGGATGTGCTGATATTCCTACTTCGTTGCCTTTAAAAAGTATTTAATCGGCAGGTATGAAGTAAATCCATTCAGGTGTCCTTCCTTCATTTTTACAATTGAGTACCAATAAATGGCAATTCACTTCTGCATTGGGTTTTTTTTTTTTTTTTTTAAATTTTAGTTGTCTCCAATTTTCTCCCCAATTTAGTGTGCCCAATTGTTATCTGTATCCTTGGCTCAAGACTTGTAACCCCTCTGCCGTCTTGGAACGGAGGCTAGAGCATGCATCCTCTGAAACGTGCTCCTGCCAATCTGTCATTTTTTGCACTGCGGATCCACAGCGAAGCCACCACACCACAACACAGATCTGGCAGCTCCACAGCAGGCGCCCTATCGGCCACAGGTCGCTAATGCGCGGTGAGGCTTGGATTCCAATGCTAACCTAAGCCTTCTGTACCTGGGCAGCACTCAGCCAATTGTGTGCCACCCCCTAAGAACTCCCGGTCACAGTCAACTGTGACATAGCCTGGACTTGAACCTGTGATCCCCAGGCTATAGGCCACATCCTGCACGCCACATGGAGCACCTTTACTGGATGTGCCACTCAGGAGCCTGCATTGAGGGCAGATTGGAATATTATTTAATTTGAAAACTGTAAATTCAAAAAAGTGGTTGGAATATTTGATACAGCTTGATGAAAATGATTCACCATTATATCACACACATTTTTAAAATAGACCCAGGACACAGAAATTGATTTTTCAAGCGTGATTGCACTATTTTTAATAAGCCAAACACAAACAAACAAAAACAAAATAAACACCTAGCTTTCACGAGCACTAACTAAAACACACAGGAATACACTAAACTATTAAACAGGACAGCTAAGCTGTTTACCTGCCAAAAGCAAACAATCAGTTCCTAACACTTACACACTTTTGCTCTGCTCTGCCCCTCCCCAGGGCTGCTCAGAAGCTGAGCACACCTTCTGTCTCCTACTCTGTAGCTCAGTGCACACTGACTGCACCTCTTAAATACCCTGCACCTGGTTCTAATTTACAATAATTTAAAGGTGCAGGGGATAATTAATAATACAATAAATTAAACAATTAAACAAAATGTTTTTAGGCATGGAGGAATTTAACCCTCTCCCTGCTCACAATATATTGTATGGGTCACAATATATTACCACACAATAATATGCCTGGAGTTGGTTTTGTACTGTACTGCAAGACAGATTCCTTACCTGTTACAACACAAGAGAAAAGTACCTGTCCTTCAGCACTACATAGGTGTTTATGGTGTAGCCTCTATTTATGCCTGTAAAGATCGATGCATTTTATTTATTCTGCTAATATACAGTTGTCTAGACCAGTGATTCTCAACCCTGGTCCTGGGGGAACACTTCTGGTTTTTGTTCCAACCAATTACTCCATTACATAATTGAACCCTTAATTGAACTATTAATTTGCCTAATCTGAGCTTTTTAAATAGAGTAGCTTATAAAAATAATTTATGTTCATTATACAATTGTATATCTAAAGTGAACTCTCCATCTGTTTAAAATAATTAAAAAAGTCAGATTAGTTGAGTGCTTGGTTGGAACAAAAACCAGCAGGGCAGTGTTTCCCCAGGACCAGGGTTGAGAACCACTGGTCTAGACTGTACATTGTTCAAGATATTGTATTGTGAGAAAAGATTAGCTGTTAAAATACTATACATTTATCAAGGTCTTCACACCATAAACACATTTTTTGTTTAATCACTGTTCTAAATCAGTCCACTGGAAAATATGTAAATACAGTATTAATTGATGTATTTTACCTTTTTTCTGCTTGATAAAAGAAAACATGTCTTGAGACAGGCAGGTTATCCGAAACCTCGAGGTGTCAGGTTTAAAAATAGTTACACACACACTTTTTGATTATATATATATATATATATATATATATATATATATATATATATATATATATATATATATATATATATATATGTGTGTGTGTGTATATGTTGTATATATTATATATATATATATATATATATATATATATATATATATATATATACACATTACCTACCTACCAGCATTTTTTTTTAATATAACCACCAGAAATGTAATTTTTTGTCACAGTTCATGATATTTTACTTTTGGTTGAAAAACACGATCTTCTAATGTCAGCACTCGTTTCCCTTTCAGCGCACAAGGCAGAGAAAGATTAAATGGAAGACAAAAGGCCACTGGTAGAGGAATAAGATGGGTTGTAGTTTTATTTGCTGATTCATACTTAAAAAGATATTTTGCTTAGTAATTTAAGAAAGTTTAGTACATTTTACAAAGGCGTGGTATGGTTTACTGAGACAGGAAGGATAACTATTTGATCTGGAGTATGATGAAACATGACCATAAATTATTAACACTGGGGAGTATTTCAAGAAAACCAAGAACACATTACATTTTTAGATTCACAATTTACAGATGTTAAAAATAATGTGCACTACACTCCAACAAGCATTGGAACAACATATGACCAAAATAATTCTAATAGATTTTTGGTATAGTGAATGTATTACTGTACTTATTTTGAATGTTGTGGGCTATGAATGTAAAATATTAAATACATACAGTGTGGATAGATTGCCCAATAATTCAAAATATTTGTACAGTTCTGCAATGCACTGTGGAATTTAAACCCCTCTCGTACACAATGTTGCTCTAATATTGAATTATTATTAAATTGTTTCTCAATCTTTGTTTACTGTACCTGGTTTTCTGGAAAATCTTTGGAAAAAAATGATGATTCAATAAGGGAGTGGGAGAACCGTGCTGGATAATTGTAAACATAGTCAAATAGTAACGGAAATGTTAAAAAATATATATTTAAAATGATATTTTAGGTTTTTTTTAATAATCAGGTATCTACACTAGCTGACTAACCGATAATAGGTACTCATTTATAGAGGTGACCAGTTGTGGATTTCTTTTATTTTTACTTTGAAGAGTGGAATTACTGTTTGCAACTCTGAAAACAAGTTCTTAGGCGGAAGGTCTGAGTGATCACAAAACAAACCAGTGACAGACACATCTGTTAAGGTTGAGTATACAGATAATGAAATGTAGTGTCAAGTTCTATCAGAGCCGACAAAGATCCTGCTAAATGTACAGTACCAGTGTAATGTAGCCGAGGCGAGATAAGCTGAGCTTATTGCCAAGGGCTCAAACGATCTTAGTAAGGCACTGGCGGCGTATGCTAGCTCTGCGTCCAATTCACAATGTGTTTAATCACCACTGCAGAGGATTGTTTCCTGGGCAATATGGCACAGATGTAAGGGTTGGTTGCCAAGGAAAATGTAATAAGCAATCTATTTACGAGTGTTGCTGTACTCCTTTGGCACCATCCTGCTGATTGTTTCAATTAGAGATGCTCTTGCAGTATTGGCTTAGAAAATATAGGTGCCCTTACTGCAACCTCTGGGCACAGTGCCTGCATAATTTCAAGCGTTTGTAATGGTTGCTAGGATACAATAGCTGCTTTGAGAAAGTGGTACTATGAAGTATATATACAATAACAGGCTGGTTCGTTAAAATATTTGTTAGGGCAATATACTCCACTGTATTCTAGTTTTTGCACCAAATGCACTGTTCCGGAAAGGCATTCCCTTCTACCCTACTGTTTCCCATTTCAATAATGTGATACAGTTATACTATTTTGGCCTTATCTGAGTCACATTATTTTAAACGTTGGTAATTACAGAAAGTATAGAACACTATGTATATGTTTTGAGGTTTTATTTTTTTAAATAAATTTAGTTGTTGCCAGTTATTTTTTGTTATTTTTCTCCAAATTTGAAATACCCTGGTGCGCGGTGAGCCGAGGACACCCCGGCCGACCTAAGCCCCCCCCCAGAGTTATACAAAGCAGTTTCTAGCAAGCACGTAATGACCATAATACCAGTAATGACAGCAAATCATCTTGTTGAAATTGTTTACTGTACCCTGAATATCACTATCTCAGTATCATTTAATATTGATTACAGCTTAAGCTTTGACTTTACATTTGACTCTTTTATATTTCCACAGATAAAGCCAGTGGCCCACAGTAGGATTGTTGTATCTGCAAGATTTCTGAGACCGATTCAAGAGCCATGTGCTATTTTGTAAGTTTAATAGTTACATGTCAGTCTTTACTGAAGTATAAGTTTGAAGATGAGAGAAATATAAAATATAAAAAATGGTTGTTACTTTTCTGTTTTTTACTTTTTTAATTTTTTAAAAATTTTTTTTATTTACAGTGTGATTGCAAATGGAGACATCTTAAATCCAGCAGTCCGGCTATTAATACCAAGCAGAATTCTTTCACAGTGGGAACTTGTCCTGGAAATGATTACTGAGAAAATGAGTCTCAGAATTCTAGGTGCTGTACGAAGGTAGGGATGGCCTTTCTCTTTCCAAATGTTATTCAATTACATTACTGGGCCATTACAGTGGCAATTAATTGTTTCAGTAGTAAGAGGCATTAAAACAGCTGCATTAACACACCAGTGGTATCACAATGGCTGAAACAAAACACACTAGTAATCCATTGCAGTGGTACTAAATCAATATCAGAATGCATAATGTTCTATGGCTGCTAATTATATAACTATTTCTACGGGGCATTGTCATTTACTGTTATGGCAAGAAATAGTCATCGTCATATGCTGTGGAGAAATCTGTGCTAATTAGTTCACAAGACACTCAGCTAGTTTGTCATAACAATAAAGGGTTAGGAAACTCATGTTTCTCCACATAGATCTCTACTATATTGATTCTGTTGTTAGTTAAGTTGCTCTCAGGGTGGTGACAGGAATAGTTGTGAGGTTTGAAAGTCAGTCAAATGTGATGCTCTTAAAGAGTAAGCAGCGGGGTTCCGAAAAATGTAGTATTACACCTACCCAGGTGTTGCTACAACTGTTTAAATAGCTTACCTGTCATTTTTCTTTTCATTGTTATAAAATAACTTTTTACACTTAAGTCTGTTTCAAAGCTCTTTTCAAAATGTCTGCTGTAGTGCACTGATAGTGTAAGGATTAATGCCCACATTGTGAAACAGGCAACACAGCAACAACGGTTCATTTTGTGGTACGGAGCAGAAAAGCCAGAGCACTAGTTATTTTTATTAAATTGCTTTTCCTGCAGGGATTTAGAGGACAGATCTTAAACCCCAGTGCGTAGCGACCATTTTGAAAACAGCTTTGAAACAGACTTTAAAGTGTAAAAAGTTGTCAGGATGTTAACAATGAAAAGGTAAATTATAGGTACATTATTTAAAGTTGTAGCAACACGTGGGGAGGTATAACGCTGTATTTTTCGGAACCCCGCTGCTTACTCTTTGACAATACTGCTAGAAATAAGCTACATCAGCAATGTTTTCTTGAAATGGGAAGTGTATGTAATTACCAGACTTTCATGTAGTATGTATAATTTTATTGGACTGGACTGAAATATTTAATTGAACAAATAAAATAAATGTATAATAAGATTTTTTTCTTAATTCAGTCGTAAAGGTTTTGGCATTGAGATGTCCACATCATGTATCAGTGGTAAAATCTTTCAGAACTTGTTTAAGTCACATATACATTATAAAAATACAGCAGGGAGCCTAAGATTTTCAAAAGCATATACACCTAACTGTTGGTTTAGCATACAAGTACTGTACAAGCATTTAAAAACATAAATAATTTAGCGCCCTCTTGTGTCAACAACATTGTATGTAATCCTGGCAACATTTTTTGATTC
Source organism: Polyodon spathula (assembly GCF_017654505.1). Classification (NCBI taxonomy): domain Eukaryota; kingdom Metazoa; phylum Chordata; class Actinopteri; order Acipenseriformes; family Polyodontidae; genus Polyodon; species Polyodon spathula. The sequence continues at coordinate 68,114,886 of NC_054536.1, forward strand.
ACTTTGTAAAAAAATCTGTGCTAAAGCTTGATATCTGTCATTATAAAACAAAGACCTTATGTAACCCACCAAATGGAGTGATTGTGTTATAAAGTATGTATTTATATGTGTGGAGAACATGACGATATCAGTAAGGTGTATGTCCCCCATTAGCAGCAAGAAGGGCTGTGACTCCATTTGACTAGAAGATCATTGCTCAATACCTGCACTAATCCCTTGAGAAACCATCTGTAACATGTGCTGTCTTAGAGACCTGTATCACCACCTGTATTTCTAATTCCAACAAGACTGCTACCATAAATATACATTATCAGACACACACAACATAAACTTGTAAATGCGAATTACAAACAAACAGTACAATAGTATTGCTATCTTGACTTATTGTCCAGACATTACGTCACCAAAATATGCCTTTGTTTTGATTGACAGCCTTTCCACTTTGGATGGAAACTTTGTCAGTGATGGAAAACAACTGGAAAATGGGCAGTTTTATGTGGCAGTTGGGCGAGAAAAGTTTAAAAAGCTTCCCTATGGTGACTTCATTTTTACTAAACCAGCACCAATAAGAAGATACAAAGGGTAAGACATGTTTTATTTATGTATTTTTTTAAAGGAGCAGTTTTGAACAATAAATTATGCTTTTTGGGTGAAACACATTGTAAACCCGTTCGTGAGCTCCTGTTTCCGCTACTAGTGGCCAGCAATAGGAGCGTATAATTAGATTGAATGTGTGTTGAACTAAGGGAATATAAACAATTGTAAATTATTGAGTATTTTACCAGAAACATATTGATATTTTCAACCTGGGGTTGTAAGGTAATAAACGCTATGTTGCTGTAAACCTTTAAATGTTTTAATTTGACCACAGCAATGCCACTGTGTAATACAGTCATTACAAAAGTATGTTGTTGGAATCATTAACAACTAAACTATAAAATGAATCAAAGCAGACTTAAAAGTCAACCAATGCTACTGATTTGGGTAATTGTGCCTCTGTCGAAAAAAAAAAAAAAAAAAAATTCTGAAGCTCCATGTTATTATTCATTAATGTAGTTCTCCCCAAAAAGACCAGTGTTCCTGAGATTTCTTTATTTATGCTAAATATGAATTCTGTTAGATAAGGTTTATATAACATATTCAAACTGAAGTATAATCAATTATGTTATTCTTAATTCCTAGGTCCAAGACATCTTCCCTACCTCCTATTTTTAAGTTTAGAAAGCATAAGGAGAGTGTAAGTATTTACTTCTATTTT